>NW_009915065.1:25689-37253 GCF_000696875.1 Nestor notabilis | reverse complement strand
GAATGCCACCTACTTTGGACCAGAGGACATAAGGAACTATCACCTTTGCAGCCCCTGCTTTTGACCCAAATTAGCAAATTTTGTTTCATTTAACGAAAGCAAAACTGCATTTCAAACAAGTTTCTTAACATTCAGGTTAAATTTGAAAGCCTCCTAAACATTAGATACCTAAACATTAGTATAGGAATATTTAATCTACCTAACAGTCTACAATCTATATAGTCACTATTTTGCTTTTTATCTTCCAGCATTCTTCCTTTTCTTCTTTCTACTTATCACTCAACTGTGAGGCTTTGAAACAGAGATGTCATCTTCTTTGTTTGTACTGTGCACTGCGCATCCAGATTGTAGTCATGGCTATAACCTTTAGACATTGCAACACCACACACAATCTCTAAAATAGCAATTTGAAGGGCATTATGAGACACCAACAGCAGAAAAGTGTGATGAGCTGCTCGGTAGTATTCAGCCTACTCACGTCAGAATTCAGAATGGTTTCAGAACTGTTTAAGTATTAAAGCAATGTTAAAACACTATGTTCCTCAGATAATAAGCAGGAACAAGCTGATTATTATCTTACATCAGAATGAGGTTGACAGGCAACAAGCAGTGTTTCAACCACTTGCACGATGGATGATACCTGAGGCTGGAAAGGCTTTTTTATCAAAAAATAATCTTCAATCATTTTTCACAGTTAAAACCCACCAAAATACCCACTGTGCTTTAACAAATGGACTAAGTCAAAAGGACAGCCACCAAATTTTCAAGTCTCTTTAGTTGGAGATTTTCACTGTTGCTTTGGCAGTGCAACATCTCGGGGTTTTTGCCTGATGTAGATACATAGCAACTACCTACCAATAAGTTTCATGACATTGCTGTAATTCCCTCTGTTTAGAAAAAAAATCCTACTTGAGGATGGATTTTATTTTGGTAAGTGGGCTGTGGTTTAAAAGAAGGGGTTTTTTTGTTGTTTCAGTTTTCAGTTACTTTGTTGTGTTGTTTTGGGTTTTAAGAGAATTCTGTCTACCACCTACTTATGCAACACAGAATGCTAAAGCAAAGCAATTAACTTTTCAAAAAGCATAATGCTATGAACATTTTTTATGCCGTCACTTTTTGGCAGATATTGGGGAACAAAGTACATACCCACAATCCGGAGCTGGGCACCACCTACAATCAGGATCCGCAACCAGCCAGCGCCTAAGCATAAACTCTTCGTATTTTTCCATCAGGATGTCATCATTTAGTATCAAACGAATATCATGAGGATTAAATCGTTCTGAGCATTCTGGACAGCTGATATTAACTCTGCTCTCAGAGATTTCTATCCGGAGATACTGACGCAAACAATCCACACACGATCTATGGTGACAAGTCATTATCTCCGGGAACCTGTCCTTGGAGTGCCGCAAAAGGCACAAGGGGCATTCCATGAAGTCTCCACTTGGTTTGCTGCTAGAGGTTGTTCCGTTATCAGAAGAGGTACATGTGGAGAAAATAGAGTTCTTGTCTGTACACATTTCTGAATGAATACTTTCAATACTTGCAATTCCATCAACACCTCCATTTAAATCCCTAGACTTGCGTTTTGTGTCTTTTTTTCTCCGAAAAAGAGAGCCCAATGAAATTCTTCTTTTCTTTGGTGCCTTTTTAACTGATGGCAAGCTCACAGAGGAGGCAGAAGACTGGAGGTCCCGATCAGAACCCATTTGCCGATGTAAACTCATGTCTAGGTCACTCATCAGAAATGGGTTAAATTTCATATGCAATGCTAATCATTTTTAAGGATCAAAATAACAGAGTCAGAGAATACAGGCATATTATTACGTAATCCAGTTTGAGAGGCTTCATGCAGCAAATTCACATGTATCCGCTTCCAGCATATTCTTCAGAGGAATTCCCTGTAATAGGAGGAAAGATGAAAAAGGAAACAAAAAAAAAAAAAACAAACACAGATTAAAATCACATCCATCACTTTCGGTTCTGAAAGGCCACAGCACTCTAATGACTTGTTATTCATATTACTACCATCTTCTCACCATCTGACACGACACTTTTTCTGTCAGCTTGTTCTATCCTTTACATCCTTCTCATCTTAACAAGCCTGAAATTTCCCTGTGGTCAAGGAGTATCTTTGTTACACTTAAGAAAGTGCTGAGAACGGCATCTTCACTCCCCTGCTCCCTAAGGGAGACGGTGTGTGTGCGTGTGTAGAAATTACCATAACCCAAGGTGACAACTAACTGTGTAACAAGTTCTTCTGTAAAGCCTAGTTAACAGGCTTACAGTATTAGAAACTTTCTGTTTTCTCTACCTTACACTTTCAACACATGCAATAAGGTCATGTACAAACCCTATATAGTTAATTAAAAGAAAGATGTGTGTATTTGGAATCCATTTAGACTTTTTTTTTTAATCACGGTGGCTAAACAACTCAAGATATTCCCCAAATGTAAGGGTTTACAGGGAAGTATCCAGACACATTTTTCTCATGTAAGGCACCTGAATATTTGAGGAAGCAGAGCTACATAGTGAAGTGACAGCCAATGTGGTCTTGCCCTTCCTTCAATTTCCACGCTGCTATTCAAGCAATCGCTAGTTAAGGTGGCAACATGTGAATTTCTCATTATACTGACTATATATATACACATATATTAAAAAAAAAAAAAAAAAAAAAAAAGGCACCCCCAAACCCCAGATTCTCATCACACATAAAGCTTCAACTATTCCCAACTATTTCCTGTCTCCAGGTCAGGATCATCTTGACTGGGTCAAGACTAGCAATTTTCAGAGGAAGGCTGACCAGTAGCAGGAACACAAATCCCTCTCTGAAGAAGAAACACAGAAATAGCCCATGGGCTGTCCAGCTTGCCAGATCAATGCGTGCAGCAAACCCACTGCTGGGCCCTCTGCAGACTACTGTAGCTTGATGTTACACACATACCAGCAGGTAGCCAAGTCAACAGTACTCTATTTATACTATCATCCAGTACAGTAAGTAGTACCCTACCAGAATACTTCCTTTCTCAAGTGTAAGAATTTAAAAGGAAAAAACCCAAAACTAACCAAACAAAAAAGTACCCAAAACAAAAGAAGAAACCCACCCACAAAAAAATAATACCCATACCCCCTTCACATCTGATTTGTGAGATAGAGGTCATATGTTTTAGGCCACTAGACTTTTTGTTTTTTGTTTTTTAAGAAAGTTTAAAAGCCACGATAGTGTATTTTTTCAAATGCTGAATTAGTATTACCTCCCTCCTTCCCCCAAAGGAAAAAATCTTACCTCTGTGCAACACTACCCAAAAAAATCTTATTTTATTAAAGCCTATTTCGAGAACATAACATACTCTTCCTTCCCTCCTAAGGGAACATTTTCAGCCTAAAATCCAGTCAAAAGGAATCTTGGATGCTTTTACCTGCTTCTGCTCCCAAAACAAATTTTATAGTTTCACAGCTGCTGTTTCTCATTAAATGAACTAAAGTATTCCCTTATCTAAAGAGAAAAGGTGAAACAAATAAAACTGCTCAACAATGATGACAGAAAGGAACATCCTTCTCTCTTGGACAATGTTATAGATACATGTAGTTGGTGGACAGTGTCCAATACACAAATGGTGTAGCCTATGGCTGGTGATAAATTAAGTCTGTATGTCTTAAAAGTGTAAGAATAACCTTGAAAGCATTATTATAACGACATACTTACTAACATCTATATGTTCACAGAGATACTACAGTACAGTGGAAACTGCCACCTGCCCCAAGCATTCATTTCAGGCAAGACGGTGTTTTGTTGTTTGTTTGTGGGGGTTTTTTTAAGGGAAAAAAAAAATAGAAAAAAGTAGGAAATAAAAGCACAGCCAAGCCTATGACCACAAGCCTTCCCCCTCCTCCCTTTCTCTGGAGAGGAAAGAATGCGTATTACAGCATTTTTGCCAGTTCCAACAGATGTACAAAATCAAGAAATAGCAGCTCTGGTGATGAACCAGTTGTACTTTTTTATTTTAAACAAAGATTCTCCCGTGTTCTAAAGAAAGGGACCATTAGCCCTATAGTTCTCTCTGTGTAATGGGATCTGATAAGCAGTCTTTCAGAAATAGCAGATTGCTCTTGTAAAGAAAATGGTTAAAACTTTGTCAGGATTTTGAATAGGAAAGTTGCCAGTTATTTCAGACAATCATCAATTATGCTCTCTAGATTTAAATGCAGAAAGCTAGTTTTAAAAGCCATACTCTTCCTTATATAGTAATTTTGGATTGCCATTTTAGTGACATTCAAAGATGACTTTGCTGAAGTGAAAAGATTCAGCAGATGATTTATTACAGGAAAAAATGAAGACAAATGTTACGATGCTAAAAATCATAAAAGCCTTACTAGCATGATCTGGAGCACTGGCCAGTTCTCATGTTGCCCAACCCAACACAGCATCTGCATGATTTTGCTGACAAAAAGGAGGGGGAAAAAAAAAAATGATCTGATTCTGTATAACCAGAGAACACAGTGCCTGTATTATTCCAGTAACAGTGAGTCCACATGGAGATACACTGTGTGAAAAATGAAGCTCTCAATCAAGTCTTGAAACAAGCCGAGACACACAATTATGGTAATAATAATGAACAATCTGATTTTGAGCAGCAACATTCTGCAAGTTCTGCCCCATCTGACTAGTATAAACTCTGTCAACAGAGGAAACTAACATGGGCAACAGCAAAGGGATAGAAAAACCGCACACAGAGTGTAACTACTAAAAATGTAAGTTCACCACTGTCCTCAACATTTCCTCAAAAGCACTGACGACAGAAAAACTATGTTTCTGGCTTCCCGCCATCCCTAAAGCCCTACCACAAATCCAAATACCAGCCATGCTTTGCATACTGCTCATGCCACAGACTACCACAAAACACCAGCAGGCACAGCACAAACACACCTTGTCATTTGAAGAGTTCCAAAAGCACAAAATGACGTTTAAAGATGTAACTCGTGTAAAGCTCAGTACTTAACTGCTACCTGTTCCTTCAGAAATCCTTTCTAAACTGTTTACTGGGGAAACCTAACTAGCATCCAATTAATTTCCTTCTAGAATTCTTCTTGACCATGCTACTTTCAGTATGTGCTATTGCTGACCATATAATGGATGGGGAAGGAAAGGAAAATCAGAATAATCTTGCAAATTTTCAACTCACAAAATGACTGGGGTGAAAAATATCTTCTGGTATGGTTCTCCATGACAGGACTTTTCCTTGTCTCATCTTACAAATTTCCAAACTTTTTGGAAACGCACTAGGGCAGCCAAGTACAACTCTACTGATTTTGCAAGAAAGAGTGGGGTAAAGCCCTATTTCTGTAAGCCAGCTGCTGGGGAAGACAAACTTCCTCGTGCTACTAACTGTCCTCCAAACACACCAGAAGCACAAGCTCAACGTGCTGCCTGCTCTTCCATAACACCTTCAACCCAGTGTACTGGAGCAATAAACGTGGGAGTCTGCCATCAGGCCAAGCAGCTTCACACACATTTGCAAAATGAAGGCAGGCTTAAACATTTGTGTAGGAAAGGAGAAAAATCACCATTAACACAGATACAGCTACATCCTCACTAAAATCCTTAAACATTTCCTCACATCATTGGTGCTTAAATGGCAAATGAAGACTTTCTGTATTGCAAAAAAACACCCCAAAACCCACTTCTCATTTTAGGCATTTGCTCCTCCTGGCAATTTAAGCAAGTACCAACTTTGTGTTAGCATACCGAAAGCTACTGTTTGATTAAAACTGACTACTACCAGCTTCCTTCTCTTACATCTGTAATTCCTAACATCTATGCTTTGTAGCTGCTTTCCAAGATGCTTAGAGAGATGCTTAAAGATGCTTGAACTGCTCCAGCTTAAAGAGGGGTGAAAAAAAAACCCAGAGCTCAAAGTTCATCCACTGACAATGCATCACAGATCTCATACATTTCTGCCTCCCTCCACCTAGGAGCATCTCCCGTCAATCACAGTATCCTGGAATTTCTAAGCTATGATGTTAACATAGAAGTTATCTTTAAGCATCTAAGAAGAGGCATCAAAACCACATTTTGCTTCTTATTTACTCCATGGTGCAAAAACTGTAAAAATAGTGGAATGAAGTGTAGAAAATATGCAAAAGCTTAAACTAGTAAATTAAATGCCAATGCACAGTTTAAAATTGGGGGAAAACAAACACTTGCCCGAGCATTTCTAAAAGAACATACCCCTACTCGCTCTACACATGCCTCAGGGTCAACTAAAAATCTGGCATCACTAAAACACTGAGGAACAGTCTGAAAGAGCTTAACAATTTTGACAGCTATGTGCTTCTGTAGCACTGTGTGCTGTTGAAAAGCCCCACCATACTCACGTCAATGCACATGGTGTCAGAGCATGCTAGAGCTGTTACGTGGTTTAATCACAGATGATTTAGTACAAGCAGAACCAACACTCTGCAACTTGGAAGTAAACAAATGGAAATTATGTGGAAACAACAAAGATTCTGGCAGAGCATTTATACACACAAAGTTGAAAAATAAAATCCTTTAATGGTAACATAACACAGTATAAGTGAAATGCCTTACTGCAGTAAGTGCTTTCTGCTAATTGTGACTCCTTCGATGTATTTCCCCTTCAAAAACTGAAAGTAAGAATAGCAACATTTTCCATTACATCTTTAGAAGGCTTACTTCTAAACATGTTTAATTTCTGTGGCTTTTTTGGATGTCTTCTAAGTTTGATTTCTAATAAAAGGTGAAATGAAAGGGTTGATAATATCTGGACTAAACTGAAAAGTTTATTCTATAAAACAAAGTTAGCAAATTTATATCAGCAGATTTCTCAAGCTTTTAAACCAAACTCAAACCTACAGATACTTATCAACTATTTACAGTGATTTGCTAGGGTATGCCCAGATGCAAAAATGTAAAGCTGAACTGATTTAAATAAGTCATTTAACTCAAACTGAGCTGGGTAAAACTACTTTAAAAATATACTCATGTAAAATTAACCTCATTATGGCTTTCCTCTTTTGAAAAGAGGGCACTGGTATGGTAGTTCACATTTTATGAAGTTTATCTAAGCAAAAAGTAATTTTAATCTCTCAGATACTTTTTCAGGAAGGTATCTTTACTCTCCTGCCCTGCTTTGTTCTAGGAGCCACACATATGAATGCTTCTCTTAAAGCATGAAAATCATTCATTATGAAAGTTACCAGAGTTGCTTCTACTAGTAAATCTTTCAGAGTTAAAATTACTTGCTTATTTAATTAGATTCTCATTTCTTTATGAGACTACTGATAGCTGCACAGGGGCCATTATTTCAAAAACAGGACTCCCATGATCAAAGACAAGTTTTTGAAAGCTTCAGAAATCTGCCATGTCAAGTCTCAAACTTTACATATCTTCATCAACAGAACAGGGTCAGTGAAATAATTTTACATTTTTAATTTATGCAGATTCTAAACACTGGGAGTTAAGTTGCCCGCACTCACTGTACCAAACATTCACTCACCAATTTCACACTGGAGTTTTGCAGCAGGCTCAGCAAAGGTGCTGACAAGATCTAGGACATACCCATATCCACACAGAACTGGCAAGCTGAACAGAATAGGGCCCATACCCCTAAACTGAAAAGAAGTTAAACACTCTGGGACAAGCCAATTTGACACACGGAGACCACTAGACCAGTGTTGAGTGAGAATCAAGAGATCTTCCAGGAGCAAAAGGACTTGCTTGGAGTTTCTATAAACTGACTCTGCATTACTTTTGGGAAGTCTTCTAATAACTGGGATAAGTTCAGTGACACTATGTAATGCCTTGTAAAAATTAAACAAAAGACTATCACTAGATACCAAAAACAGACAAAGGTTGGAGCAATTCCCTTATCACATGCAAGCTTTTCTTTTCAGCTGATAATCTGTGCTTCAACGGAGATGTTCACTAAAGCAAGGAGGCTATTTATTTGTAAAGCATCTTTCAAAAAACACTGAAGTAAAACATTATGGTTTCTCTAATCAACTTTGTCTAGATTGTTACTTCATATTCTAAATCATGTTATAAGAAAACCTGCTATTCAGAGATACTGTTATACGAGAATTTAAGAGAAAAGCACTTGTGAGACAGAGATATTTTAATCTCTTAAGAATCTACATACTGCACTGTTACCATGTCCCAGTTTGTTCTGACTGCACTTTATTCTTCCTTAAAGTCCTGTGTCAATTACCTGGAAATTCTATTTTCACTTACAGAACAAAACAATATTGTCTGTAAAACAATGAAGCAAATAGACTATGAACCCACTTGGGTTCAAAGCTTGAGACAGCCAGACTGACCAGGCATTAAAGTCAAAAGATTGACCGTATTTAAAATACACAGAAGCCTGCAGAGCACACACTGCAAAATTGCCAAAGTTAACTGATACACAGTGTTCTATTTTAAAAGTCACAGTGACATGACAAACCAATCCCAAAGCTAGAAAAAAAAATCTTCAACAGCTTATTAATAAAAAAAAATTTATGCTTCTTCCTTAAAAATTTCTGTGCAATACATCCTGTATCATATGTCCATGACAGCTGTTATCAGGAAAGGAAGTCTTGCAAGCTGCTCAACTCATTCTGAAAGTCTCTGAATGACTGATTGCCAACTCCAGCAAAACTGTTCCTCGTGCGCATAACGCTTGTATAGAGTTCACTTCAAGCACCTCCCCTCAGTCTGGTGGCAAACAGGCGAGAATCCCTTAAATTCTAAGAACATTAATTTTCCAAATCAGCAGCATTAAATCTGGGTATAGAGTGCAATGGTTGACCAAAGCTAAGAACTCACTGGAGAGATGCTTCCTCTTTGTGAATCTTCAGGCTTACATCTTTTTCAAATAAGACTAACAGGATCAATTTTCCCTTACCTAACTCAGCAGAGCAGTCTTAGCTCAACCATGCACTTGCTCACTGTGTCAAAAAGCTTATCCTATGCACTCTGGTGCATTACTGTAAGCAAATGTACACCAAACTCAGCCAAGAGAAACTGAAGTCTTAGAAACACAGGGAGAGGAAGGAAGGAAAACAAAACATCACCAGAACTTTTAAATATGTTAATCGTGTAATCATTAAAATCCTCACAATAGCACAAATTTTTTCTTGCCTAAGTGATGGGAATATATTCTCTGTGCAATGTTGGGCATGTACTTTCACTTCTAAATACTGTGGGGAGATATTTTTTTTTTAAATATATACACTGAAATAATGTTCCAAAATATAGCTAAAGGTTTGAAAAGTGGAAGCAGCACTACAGGATTAAAAACTGCACAAGCTGCCTATGCACCAAAAAAAGTTTTAATCTAACTATTAATACTTCCATTTAAACTAAGCATTCTTCATGACCATCAGCTGAAAATTAGCTGATGAACACATCATTCAGGAGATTGACAACTGACTGTTTGACCTGCCCGAGACAAATACAAATTTAAACCCAAATACAAATACAAACCCAAAGTCTTCCCCACCCCTAAAGTGAAAACATACTGTAAATTCTGCTCTTAAATTCCCAATCATCTCTAAGATCAGTCAGTATAAAAGAACTAAGGAACTTAATTCTGAATTGTGTCTTCCGAGAATGCTTACAGGGTATGAACAGACTGATTCATCAATGCAGCCTGAAAGTATAAATAAAACAAAGCACGTTATCTGGCAACTACTATAGCAAAATAATCCCAAAGCAAGTGTTTGGGTTTTCAGCTCTGCATTTTTTCTACTTGAAAGCAAGTATTCACCACTCCAGGTTTTACTCTTTACTACTCCTGAATGGTACCTTGCAATTTCCTGCAGCTGCTTTTTATTCTAAACTGTACACTGCAAAATAACCGGAATAAATACACGCACCAGTGACACAACTTCAGAAAGTTTTGTTTCCAGCACTGTCCCTGATCCTGCAAGGAGAAAACACTGCAACACTCCCGAATGTGGAGATCGTTCCTACAGAAAAAGCACTCCCAAATGTCATTTCAGGTCTGTAATTTTGCCCAGTCAAACAGTAATGGCTACATACTGAATTCTAACAAGCTTTTGTTTTCAAGCAGGCTTTAAAGTTTGTCTGCCTAGAAAAACAAACCAAATGAAGTGTATCAAGATACTAGGTGAGCAACATATTGTATCAGAGGGATCTGAAATCAAGAACAGAATTTCCGCAGACAGCACACAGAGAATCTGAACAGTATACCAGAGACACAGCAGTCTGGAGGGATATATAAGAGGTAACAGACCTCAGTTCCTGGGCCCTATTGATTTTTAAATTCAGCAAGAGCCAGAAGTTTGTCTTGAACTGAAGAAAGAGATTCTTGACCAGCTGACTGGCAGCATCTTCCAGCTCTGCCTTTTCTCTGGCATAACTAACCCCTATTTTCACGGCGGTGAAGAAAAAAAAAATAAATTAAAAAAAACCCCAAACAAACCACCCCACACACTGATCTTGAAATAGCTTTACCTCAACATAAGGAGTGCTGGAAACTATTAATGGATTACTTTTTAATCCTCTGGTGCTGTTTTCCCAGTTTTATTAACAAAACAGATACACAGATATACTTTGGATAAAGCTTACGAAGTAAACTAACTAAAGCAGCTAAAAAGGAGCAAGTTAGTAAGAGTTTTGAATTCCTCCAGTGAGATCAAGTTTGGCTGTGTTACCTTACCATGGGCTGGGATAAGAACTTGGTCACAGTTTCTGAAAGCCACTGTGATGACTTACAGCAATTTACTAAACCACTGTAGACTGACAGTATCTCAGCCTTTGAGAACCAAATAGCCACTGTGTATTGATCTTGGCTGATGTCTCTCTACAGAGAAACTAACAATTCTGGTAAATATAATTCAATATGAAATTTTCAGAAAGACTTGGGTGATTGTGTGTCTATTCTAGCAGCAGCAAGTCCAGGGTACAGACAAGAACTATGAGTTTTCTGAACTCTGCTATGGCTAATGCCGTAACTGCTACAACTGCCCTCAGGTCAGGTACAAAGGTACACCAGTGTAACTAACTGCTCCTGCTCACCCAAGAAAGGAGATTAGTGCAAAGCCTAGTATAATATGCCCAATCCTACTGCTGCCTGCCCTGTGAATTTATTCTGTTCATATGCTACTGAAAAACTCTGCATGGATGTATTTCAAATCACCAAGTCCATTTTTTGTTTAATGACAGCTCTGGTTAAAATGGTGCAATTTCAAATACAAACCAAGATGAAAAAGAACAGAAAGAGAGAGACAAAAACAAAGACAGGGAAAGATCTAGCCAGGGAAACAAAAATACTCCATCCTGCCAGGAACACTGCCTCTAGCTTCCAGACAGGAAACACTCACTGCCTCCAGAAAAACCATTGGCGTCAGGAAATGGTAGAAGTACCACAAAACTTATCACACTGCCAAACCTAACGTAGAACAAAAGGAGAACACTAGACGAGGAAGGTAAAGACAAACTGACTAGCCATCAAGCAGAGATATATTTGCTAGTGAACATATGAAGTGAAAAATATCAATCTTACTGATGTTTCTTTGGGGATAAGTTAGTGGAAAGG
>NW_009915065.1:22881-25658 GCF_000696875.1 Nestor notabilis | reverse complement strand
CCTGCTGAAAATAAAAAAGACCAGGCAGAAAAGATAGAACTCATTCAGCATAGACAGGGCAAGAGAAGAGGAATGATCTAGCAGCCTTTACAGACAGACTCCACTAGCATTATAAATAGTGTAAATAGTAGTTAAAAAGCACAAAACAAGAGAAAGCTGAATGAGCATCATTTAAAGTATACCTGATGCTGTACCTATGCTGGAAATACAACATATGCCAACAGGAGGAGTTATTCTGCCAGCGCAGTTATTCCACCTACAACAACATCATTTCTGATGGCAAAAAATATGCTATGTCAGCACACAGCAAGGTTTAGCCAGGTTGATGCAAGTTTTTCCAAACATTTTTCACTGACAGCAACACAGTGTAACAGCAGCATAGACTGGGGAGCAAGCAGTTTCTCTACGCACAAAACCCTGCTATATCAAATGGCTAGAAAGTTTAGTGCAAAACCACCCACTCCTGGCTTTGAACACTTACTCTGGCAAAACTTTATAGTCTTCACTGCCTTGTAAATGGCACCCAAGCACAAAGCAACACAGAAGAGTTTGTGAATCCTCTGCAAGCCACTGTGCATTAGCCAGATGTCTTACAGTCTTGCATGTCAGGAGACACTCTACATCACACAGGGGTGATGAAGCCTTGGCAATGCTGTGACATTCTGGATTGTCAGAATGCTTCACAACAAACTTGTAAAAAAACCCCAGCATTCCAAGGTTCCCTGCTGTGGTTAATACGTTTAACAACAGAATACAAAGTTGGAAGAAAATGCACGGGACCTGCAGTGATTCTGCTCTGCCAGTTGAGGAGTGCTGCAGCAGTGCTTGCTGGCACACTCAGTGAGCAGCTGCCGGAAAGGAGAAAAGTAAGTGTGGGTCAAGATGTATTTGCACTATTCCACTTACTCCATGACTTTTAAATTAGCAAGCTACATCTCCGCTGCCAGGCCCCGTAACACAGGGAGTATTTCTGAAATACAACTCCCTTGCCCTCATGCTTTTGAGGAGGGACCCTTTTTCCCTATTACTTTCTCCCTCCATATTTACACATGCAAGCTCACATATTCTAACACCTCTTTAAATACACTTTTGTTGGATGTTACTCTTTTCTTCCACGCAGCATCATCTTAAACGGCTCTTTCCACGCAATTATGGAATCATCATTAGTTAGGCCCCTTTGTGTGACAGACTGTGACACATCATCCATTTCAGAGAATTACAGGCACAAAAGAAAAAATCCACACATAAAATCAAACATCAGGCAATTCCTAGAAAAGCAACTGTGCTTTGCTCCATTATTGAGAGGAGCTAAACACTTTCTAATTAGTCTCCAAGCAAACCTGTGCTATTTCAGGCTCTGAGGTAAAACCATACTTTGTGGTTTTTAAACAGTAACACTGGTAATATGCCTTCAACTATACCCTTTTTAGTAAAAGTTTTAAAAACCCCAACACCTTAACTCAGATGTAAAAGCTTCCCAGACCACAGAAACACAACATTTGGTAAACTGAATTAGTACAGAAGATGCTACCTCTGGCCAAGAATACTTGTTAGCCTAAACCTGAGAGAGCCCTCAAATGCTGGGATGACTTTTTTCCCTTTAAAAAGCAGAGTAAATGATCTGTAAGCACTACAAAAGCTTCTTGTTTATTTTTGTGAATCAGCTGCAGTCCTCCAGCCGGACTTTGAATCCCATCACAGTGACACCCACGGTTCTGCTCTGGCCTTAAATATAGCTCTCCTGAGCTGTTTGCATCCAGATAAATCCCAGATGAAACAAGTATCTTTAACTGAATATAACACCAGGCTTTTATATTTATTTCCTAGTCAAGAGATTTGTTTAATCAGCAATAACTAAAGTCAATCCTCTGTTCAAAAATAGAATACCACTTTCTCTGGCAGATATAACTTCAGTTTTTAAGTCTTTGCTTTCTTTCTACTTGGAAGTCAACCATTAGGAATTTCAAATTGCAGTATATGAGTACTGATTTATTTTCTTTTTGCTTATCTAAACATTGTGTTAACACCAGGGGGAAAAAAAATCCTAAAAAAAGCCCCCACCTTTAGCAATACATATAGTTTGCTGCTGAAAAATACCTTCACTTGGAACACCAGCAAAGAACTGCTACTGTAATCCCAGTTTACAGTTCTAAAAGCAATATCCTGCCTGCAGAGCATCAGGCATGTAATGTCTGTGATAAACAAATGGGACAACATGTAGTTTGTCAAGTCCATTTTCTACCCACAAAATACATACAATGAGGAGCAGGCTACAAACATTATTCGCAATGATTCCCCCCTCCCAAACCACTCCAAACCCTGCTTCAATTCAAACATGCCATTATCCACACCGACCGGAGTGGCTGCATGTGCGCAATGCAAACCTCACCCTAACTCTGCTGACGTCAAAGATTTCTTGCCAACAGATGCTTCTGAAGTAGTTACATTAAGGCTCCATTGTGCTGTGTAACTCGGAGGTTAGATTCCTGAATCAGGAAACAAATGCAGAAGAGCAGGAAGCGAGAGGACAATTCAATTTTTCAGTCTGAGACTGCAGCTGTATTGGGCACGGTCTCTTCATGCGACTGGCTCATTTTCCAGGCTTCGGGTAAATTCTCCGTACCAACCAAAGCCAGACGGAGAACAAAGCAGCGGCCGTAAGAACTGAAGAGGTCAGCTGAAGGAACCAGCTAAGCAGCGACCAGAGAGCAGGCTAGGCAGAGGCACAGCCTGCTGCCCTGTTTGTGTCCTCCCGGCCCATCACCTCACAGCAGCTC
>NW_009915065.1:0-22871 GCF_000696875.1 Nestor notabilis | reverse complement strand
AGCAGGAACTAGCACAAGCCCTCAGCTAGCACACCTTGTCCCTTCAGGCCACGCAGCCTGACCCAGACAGAGTGAGGGCAGACAGCAGTGCATGTGCCTTCTTTTCCATCTTCAAAAACAAAGTGGATGCCTCAAGAAAGAACATTTGAAATATTCTAAAAGCAGAAACTGTAGCCAAAGCTAACAGTTTGGATACCCTGAAGATCACTTAAGACCAAGAGATTCCTGAAACTGCCTGCAGACACTGTGTCCCTGATGGTGGCAGAATACCTCACACTGGCTATCTGGGGAATAATACTTAAAAAGATCTCAGAAATTAACTCAAAAGCCTCCTTCTATGCACTCAGCTTTTCACAGCTACCAGAGTGTGTGACTGCTCATGTCTCAGATCCTCAAGTTCGAGTCTGTACACAAAAGGACATTTACAGTCACTTAATGGTACTAGAACCTTGCAAGCCCATCTTCACACCTCTCAGCTACCCCCATACATTTACAATTAAAGGCTCCTCACATCTATCAGAGCTTCTGCCTAACATATTGCAAGTCTCACATGAAAGAGAAAACCCTTCACAGAAGACGGCAGTAGTTGAAACAGATTTTAAACAGGGATTTTTACAAACTTGCACATGAACATTGAAGGGTAATGACACTCAGCTTCCCCAGCCACTGACAACATCACTCTGTTCTTGAATGAAAATCAGCTGCTGGGAGAAAAATGAGCATTTGACAGAGAAACCAGACAAACTAGAGATGATGTTGACATTTGAACAAAAAACAAACCCAAAAAGCTTCAAGTTTCATGTTCACAAAAGGCCACATCTGCTTCTAGATAACCTGGTGACACTATCAAACATTACCTGGAGTTAACAATGGTTAACTGTTCCAGCTCAATGGACTGCGATCTGGACAAGCCTGTATTTGCGTTTGCCATCTACCAGCAAGACCAGATAAATACAAAATACCTGGACCCGAAGCCAGCTGCTTGTTGGAACATCCAGCTATCACAGCTTCCTTCCCTTCAGCTGTAAGGACTACTACGCAGGTATGATGAATCCTAGGCTCTAGTCTCAACCTAGACCTTTCCTCTGGCTATCAAAACAAATTCAACAAACAGTTATGTTTTCTCAGGAGGGTGGGGAGTGGGGGAGGAAACTGCCAAGGTAAACAAACTCCAAAACTATTTGAGGTTTCAAGAATGGGTTATTATCACCAGCTCCATTCTTCAGGCAGCACAGAACTGCCTACACAGCAAAGGTGAAACACATCTGTGCAAGAGATTAATTTTCTCCCCAGATCTGCTTTATAACACAGGATAAACTTCCACAGAATTAATAAATATTCTTAATGACTGTTTCATATTTGATTTGAAATATACTTCTCTAACCCTATTACACTGCAATATGCTTGTGGTTTCCTTGCTAGCATGAGACAAAAATGAATCATACACTGTACCAGTGCCAAACAGAATAATACAGGCCCAATCACTGTTATTGAGGAACTAAAGTCCCTTGCAAAAACCTCAGCTGCACAACTGTTTCCATTGTAGGATTAGCTTTTTAAGTGATTTTGAAATTTAACAATTTTGCCCCAAAAAAGGCATACAAGATATCAAAAAAAGTTGTAGTAGTCTGAAAGTGAGACATTTTAATCAGATCACTTGAACATAGGTAAGTTGTTAAAATAGGAAATTTTATGATTTAATACTTATTTAGAAGCTTCAAGTCTGTGATTCGAAATAGTAGATACTTCCACAAATTTTATTTACTGGGGGGGCGGGGCAGATTTTTTACATTTCTGGTATACTAAAGTATTTCAGTAAGGAGGGTTTATAGACTATTCTCTAACCAGTTAGTCAACATTGCACTAAAAAAAAAAAAAAATAATCAAAAGCTGTAACTGAAATGCTATTCAAATTAATTCTGAGGTTTTAAGCAGCTCTTTTTTCTGCTTACATCATTTAATACCATTATTAAGAAAGGATTAATGACAATTCCCTTTCTGTCCTTATTTTTTATCTTTTTAATGTGCAATCCCACTGTTCAGCAGTCATCCTCAAATCACTCTACTGACTGAAAGCTATCAAATACTGGATTGAAGGAACATAAATGATCCCTCACCCTTACACTGCATGCAACTACAGAAGTACTCTGCTGCAAACTTTTAGCCATTATTATTGAAGAATCCTCCCCAGAAGAGCAAAACTGTTGCCACACAGCAAAAGGAAATTGTCACCTTGTAGTATCACAGTTGTGTACCTGTGAGAGACATGCAATGGAATTTAAGGAAGCAGGAAGGCCAAGGCACATTCAAAAGGATTCTAACATCAAAACAGTTAGAGAATGTGAATAATAAATGCAAATAAAGAAAAACAATCTGCCAAGTCAACTCTCATGTCACAACACCAAGTCCAAAAAGGAATCATTCCAGCCTGCAATGCAAGACTTTCATTATTTACTTATACTAGCAAGCCTTAACTCAAATTGAAACGTATGCTGAGTGCAGCCTTTATAAACAACTGCTGGTCAGGATGACATTGTTCCATACAGCAGAACATAACAGCTACATTTAAAAAGATACCACTTTGTTCAGATTCAATTTTTTATATAACTGGAGTAGTTTACATCTGCCCACACTTCCCCATTAGAGAGGTTACAGCAGCTTCAGCTACATTTGCAGCTTTTCAGTCGAACAGCAAAAAGAGTTTGTGTCAGAAGCAACTAGCAAGTTCTTAAAACTGAACAGCTTCCCCTGTCTGGATTCAAGCCCTCTCCTTTCCATTTGATGTCCTCCAAATGTCCAGTCACACAGTCGCCTCTAGAATCACAATCCTAGAGAGAGGATTGTGCTCTTAAGACAGAAGGAAGGATAGGCAAAGGAGAGGAGAAGGACAGAAGAAGTACAAAATGGGTGGAGTTTAAGATAAGCTAACAGAGAAATCACAAGTCTTTACAACTGGCACACTGCTGCAGCATTATTTGTTCACCAATTTCATCTCACAATAACAATATGGCATACATATTACGGGGGGGAGGGAAAGATGAGACACAAATTGTTCTCAAGATAGCATGAAAAAAAAAGTATATGTTTTTAGAAGATGCCCTTTTTTCATTAGGTACTCTATTATACAATTATTTTACGCCAGGCTAAGTGACATTTTCTACTCACTCCCTAAGTTTGGCTTGATGACAAAGATGAAAATTAAATTATACAAGTCTGGATCATGCCTGTGTTTCAGCATTTGTGACATTTGTGACAACTAGCATTTGCGACTAACTTTCTCTTCTAATAATGACAACTTTTCTAATCCTTTTACATTTGTCTGGAGTACCAAAATACACCAAGAAAGCTGAAATACCAAGTCTTTTTCCAGCAACAAAATTGTTATATTAATAACAATTACAATTAAAAATAATATTTTATTTCTAGCAATAAAATTGTTATATTAAGATGATGTTTTTCATGTAGAATCAAGTATTTCCCATTATGTACTGCACTATATTACATAAAGTCCAAAACAGCCATGCCTTACCTGGCCAGAATTGCATAACAAGGCTACCATAATCACATTGCAAGTGCTAATGTGGTTACAGGAGAGACAATCTTATCCTCCTTCTGCTCCCCCAAAAGTCCTTGCTGCAATAAATACATTATCTGCTTCTGACATACAACATTATCAAATACTCTATGGACAACAGAAGCACACAGAGCTACACCAAGAACTGTTTGGACGTTTAACACAGTACACTTGAGTCCTCAAAAATTAAGGATACCAGAATGCAAGCAAGCTGTCCATAGAAACTTAAGTTCAGCATCCCCTGTTCATCCACTTGATTGTATAGTGTCTGCACTGGAAGACAATGCAAATGCTGTTCTAGTATCAGCACATATAATGGCTGGAGGGGACTATCTGATCCTTGCAGCCACTTTCAGGGACATTTCTTCCCCTGTCCTCAACAAAGATGCAACTGCCAGGGTGCTGTGGCAGATGTGTAGATTAAGTAGGGCCAGCTGCTTTCCACCCGAGCAGCTGGCTGTTTACTAGAGGGACAAGTTGCACGTATAGCACCAGATAGGTGAACTCCAATGAGAGAAGACAGAAAACTACTGCTCTCTGGATGTCACTCAGTGCTCTAGCAGCCTGTTCCAGGCCTTGGGGAGAAGGGCAAAAAGCCAGATGGAAGTAACCTAAAGGCTTCTAAACTTCCTATAGGATCACACAGACATACTGATTTTTCTGGAGCTAGCCATCCACAGAATGAGGTCATTTCTCATTTCCCTATTAAAAGTCACGTGCCTTATGCACTGTACATTTTTTTTGCTTTACAACAGCATTATACAACACTGAATTCACAAATATCACACAAGTCCACAGATCTTTTTACCAGACTAATGGTTTCAAAACCATTAACAAATCAATCTTGAGAGCACTCCTGTGAAATCTTCATGGTAATTCTGCAATGGACAATAACTTTTTTCAAAATTTGCAGAATGGGAAACAGACACCAAGGCTGAAACTGCCACCTGAAATAAGATACTGCAGTCTGCCACAGTTGTAAGGCTGTTTTGTCTCATATAGAAACATGTAGGTTCAAAACTTATACTGAGCACTAACAGCAGTAGGTACCTACAGATCAACACCTGAATGCCTAAAGATGGGCATACAGAAAAACAAACACCAAACTACTCTATAAGGGCTTTTGCCCAACACCACATGAACAGTCTACAGTTAAGACTACCACAGACTCCTCATTCCAGCATTTCCCACCCTAAGTTTATACCCAAACATGTTCCCAATATTGTGGCTGTTGTCTATATGATTTAAATGTGAACAGTATTTTGTTCTGTTGACATGGCATAAGAATTTCTGTTACAAAATTTTATAGACTTTAGTCATGTGCAGACACCAAATGAGAAGACTTAGCTAGCATTAGTTAGTTACCTTCTCTTTTAAACTTTTATCCCCATTACAGATTTGATTAATACTGGCCCATCAGTTTCTAAAGAGGAGAACAAACCTAGAAGCATGCCTTCCCTCATGGAGACAACAGTCTGCTGCAGTGGTTTTCAAACTAGGGGTTGTGGAATCCATCTCAGTGGAGGAATACAAGAGATAGTGAAATAAATCCATGCACCTGCAGACCCAGTTTGTTAGCTTAGAGAGCTATCCAGGGCTAAGCTTCATTTAACCTTCCCACTCCATCCCCAGGAACCAAATCCACGTAACACTATGCTGGCCCTTACGTTGGCCAGTACTTAGCAGGAGTTAAAGATAATACCTGTGAGCAGTCCCTTTTTTCCTGCTATCATTTTCTTTTGCAGAGGCTTAAGTTTGAAAGCTACAGAAATACATGTATGGCAGGAGGGGAACAATAATGGCAAATAGGGAAAGCTATCATAGAAAGAAGGGAGATTTGATCTGAAAAAAAATTAAAAGCAGCTGTTTCAGTATTTTCAGTCTTCACAGGTGTTCTATCCCAGCATATAACATTTTCTTCTTAATCTTCCTCATGGTCTACACTTAAGCTTTTTCTTTCTCCCTCCTCTGCTGCATCTACCTACTACTCTTTACCCTACCTCCTCTGAAATGGAGGTAGGCATCTTCCACTTTAAGCCTCTTGACCTGGCAGAAGCAGCATTTCTCCTTCTCACTTGGGTCTCTATTTAATGACTCAATGCCTGGCAGCTGGGAGACAAAATTTATCTCACCAATTGCTGCAATAGCTGAAAAAGTCTAGTTGTATGAGAAATATTCAGGAATTTAGGTGCACACCAACCAGTCTTTAAAGAAAATACTCAAAACCTTTTTCTAAAGATTTGCCATTCTTTCCTAGTTTGCACAAGGAAAGAATAAACACACAACAAGGCTTCTCTAAGGAGAAAATTAAAAATAAAAAAAGAATACAATAAAAAGACAACCACCTCTGCTCCCAAACACAGACATCGTATTTTTAAGCAATAAGAAAACCTTATCTCTGCATTCTCAGAAACAATAGTTGGTGAGGCTTTTGTTTGTTTAAACATCCGAGTTGAGCCACAAAATACAGATGCTTCAGACCAACTACATTTTGAATGAAATATAATAAAAAACCTGGATGCCTGGTTTCATTATGTGACATATTAAACAATCTTAATCTTATTTAGAGAAGATACTGTCAGTTCCAAACATTGTATAGATGAATATGTTGCTTACTTGACGATAGCAAGCCCTACATCTACCACGACCATTTCCACTACATCATACACTTAGTATATGCGTGTTTCTTTTCATATATAGTGTAAATTCTAAACACAAAGCACAAAGAGAAAGGATGCATTGCTCTTACTTTACAGGTAGGAGGTCGAGGCAGACAGATAATGTGACTTCCCAAGCTCTCACATAAACAACGCACAGAACAGCCTGATGGCAGACAGAACGTGCCTTATCTCACTGTCAGCCTGGGATCGCACGAGCAGTCAGCCTCCTCTGTCTGAGTTACTAAGCATTAAGCCACAATAACTTTACAACTCACACTCATTTGACTGTACTCTAAAATATACAGCACACCAGTTCAGTCTCATCACCATGGCTATCCTTAAAGTAATTTATACATCCCACCACCATTTGGAGCACAAATGAAGCATGTTTTTTCCTCCCTCATAGTCTCTCTCAAATATCCATCGACTACATCATTAGAAAAAGATTTTGTTTCTCCCTTTTATCCACTGCTCATTTTACAGTACAATATCCTCCATATGACTGACATCACTGCAAAAAAAGCCCTTCAATTTTCCTTTGCTCAGCAAAATACATGGTCTGTAATGGTAGCCTGGAGATATTTGATGTCATTCAAGAGTAAATTCTTTCTCATCCTTGAAGGACCCACATATCTAGAAGGAAGACAGATACTTGCTAAAAAAAGGACAAAAACAATCCCAAAGAACTTAATGACATTTCCAATACTAACTTCATAAACCATAACAGAAAAAGGCCAGTACTTTTAGATAAAATTTTTTATAGTTAAGTACCTAATAGAACAATCTACACCTACAAAAGTTCACTATAAAAAGACTCTAAAAGCTTGAAGGTCTTGCCTTTGCTTCTCCAAAGTGAAGCAGCCTTCCCTAACTGAGAAGTAAATACCAGACCAAGCCTGCTGTACACCATCACTCAAACTGATTCTGAAATACAAATTCAAAAAGGCTTTAAATACTATGTATTGCAATCCCAAATTTCATTTTAAAAAGCCATTTAAGCAATTACTTCATTTGATTATGTTTTGTAGAAGAAACTGCAAACTTCCAACTGTCTCCTAATTCAGAAACTTGAGACTTATAGCACGAACTACAGCATCATACATATATCCTACTGGAAGTGCTTATCTTTATGCAGGCCTTTGCTTGAAAGGGATAGGATTTAGCTTTTATGTAAGGCAATTTTTTGATACAACTTTAACATATATTGCATATCTATATTTTACTCAAACACCATAAATTTTACAATCTATAAAATGTTACAATTTTAGTAATAGCTCTAGATATCAGTAACTATGAGAAAAAACACACTTTTATTTCATTCATCACTGACATTCCCAACTATCCTCAGAGGTCACCAGAACATAAGAACACAGGTTGCACAAGTACAGGATCCTGTTTCCAGAGCATGTAGGACTCTACAGTGAAGATGAAAGGTGAAAGACATCTCCCATTGGGCTCATGCCCTAAACATGAACTCTTAACCCGTCAGACTGCTTTCAGATCCAAAAAGTAAGTTTATCTCCCTGTCAGTATGTTCTAGCATTTTCTATATTGCCACCGATATGAGATCTCAATGCAGTGAATCCCCAAGAAAGTCTATGGCAATGAGCGCAACAGCCTAATGAAACACAGCTCAAAAAAAATTACTCCATTAAAATGGGTACTTAATTTGCTACTAATCTGACTGCACATCTTCTTGTCCTCATCCTTTTCATACCTGAACAGAATTGTCACCTAGAGAGATGCAAAATCTTGGAACAGGAGGGTTAGCCAGGTAAGCAAGTGCATGACTAGAGACAGAGAGAGGGAACTACTGTATTAATCTCTGCATCATTTGCAGCTACACACAGCCACTTGCAATACAGTAAATTACATATTTTCTAGATTTACAAACAAAGGATGAAGGGTATTTGTTTCTGCTTTTGTCAGTGCATTAGCAGAAAAACAGGAAATGAATCAGATTGCAATAATAAACCTTGAGAAGAAACACCATGCAATTTTTTTGGTCTTACATAAGATTCATTCTTTTTTAAAGTGACAGGAACTTTGACAAATTGATCTTAAAAAAAATAAAAAAAAAAAAAAAATCACAGTTTTAACAGACTGTAACTATGGGATGTTCAGAGAAGGAAAACAAATTTGGGTCTTTTCCTTTATTATGGCATATCATGGGTTTCTTCTATAGTCTTTCTGATGCGTCACATTTTCAGCTGGCAGTGGAATAAATGGGACTTAAGCGATCCATATATAAGTGCACTGACTGATAGAATAGCAGCCAAGATAAGAAAAGACGGGAGGGCTGCCAAGTAAACATGAGTGCTGAATTACAGTGAACCCTTCATTTTCCTTCCAGCTTCGCACACGACAGGCTTTATTTTGAACTCCGGGACTTCATTTTACAGATATGCTGTTCATACAGCATTTGCGTTCCACTAAGACTTCCTTCAATGAACTTCCTTAAGAAATCAGATGACACTAACAACTGAAATAAACCTCAAGTTCTGAAATCACTTTCTCATGCAAATGCAAAACCATGTCATCCTTGAACACTTCAAGATTGTCCCATCTCTTATTTAAGAAGAGTAAAAAACTGTAAAAAAAAAAAAAAAAAAATAAAATAACATAGAGAAGCCAATTTCTCAGGAAAATTTCTTTCCACAAAAAATTAAAATGGCAGTCAAAAGCCAGATTATTTGACTGAGGATGTCACAGTACATTTTAAGACTAATTGCATATACCAAGGAACAGAATCAAGCTATAATCACAACTAGGTATCACACCAATCACATGAATTTCAACTTTGGACTAAAATACTTTTTCCCCCATAATCCAAATTAGTATACAAGGGGGAAAAAAACCAAGCAGAACTGCATCCTGAGCAGGTATGGGTTTTGTGAAGCATTATTAAACTTGTAATAGAATCCCCCTGGAACATGCTGGATGTCTTTCAGCTGACACTGGTATCCAATTCAGTGATTTAATCCCAGGCTGCAAAGCTTTCACCAGCCACCTGCAGGGGTCAGAAATCATTGTGTCTCCCCAACCCAATGCCTAACTTCTGTCTTCTCCCAGGCTGGACGGGGGAAGGGACTCGGATTTGGTTTGGTTTTGTTGTAAAGGCAGAGAGAAATTTGACTTCCTGTCAATCACTGTATCAACTACAGGAGAAAAAAAAAGGAAAAGAGATACAACAGGAGTATTCTGATACTGTGCATATTGCTAAAATTTCTTAAGATACCTGCGCAGGTAATGCACAGCCAAACCAGGTACCACACTGTGGCTCAGAAGTAAATTCCCTTTGTTTTCCTGTACAGCACAGGGTGAAGTAACTCCCTGCTATTTTGCATATTCCCCTCTGATTACATACAGCATCTAAAATAGGCCGTACTTTTTATCAAAATCATTGAAGAAAAATGTCTAATATTGTAGTAGCAACCCAATTATGCAAAACAATTATTTTTACTCTAAATCTTGTTTTTTTTCATCATTAAATGCCTGATACATTAATTAGCTATAAATTAGTTTGCAACCACAACTGGCAAGGGGGAAAATTTTTTAAACTGATGCCTTGGATGTCAGATGCTCCAGTAATTCAAAGTTCTGCCTTTCAAAGAGAGTATATTATTTTTGGCAAGGAATGTGAGCTTACTCAGAGTTAACTGTTAACTTAAAGCTTAAGAGTGTTAAAGCAAACATATAGCCTTGAAGCTAAAATTTTAGGGCCACCTAAATATACATTAGTATTTCAGTTTTCAAAAAATGTTTTCTTAAAAAACACCCTTCCCAAAATACCAAACACAGGATGGAAAGCAATGTACTTTAGTACAGTGTAAGCACACCAACCTGTCCTGATTAATAATATGCCCTGATTAAAACCAAGAGGAAGTCAGACCAATTACTGAGCTAGGGCTAGTATTCGGTATATAAAACATAGTCCTTGTATTCATGTGTAATTTACAGCTGGTCTGGCATGTCAATAAGAATAAAATATTTCACCCATCATGGACTCAGAAAACGTTTCTCCCATCTACCAAACAACTGCTGTGAAGCAGAGCTGAACTGATAGAAATCTTAAAAATTACGTTATTTCCAGGAGATGAAAGCGCTGTATTACAGAGCGTAGGATTAAAGGAGCACACTTTAATAAAAAGTCTGGGTAACATTCCAGAACAAAAATAAAAACCATCAAGCTTTTGAAAACGTTCAACATACACTTACAAACACAGCACATACACTCAGCATCCTAACAGGATGGGGGAAAGTGGTCCTTACAGGTCAGATTTGCAGAAGAAATCTAACCAAGACAGAATTTCAGAAGCATTTAGTACTGTAGTTATAATAAGAACAATGAAAAAAAAAATGGGTGTTCAACACTTCTGAACATTTGATCTGTGTGTATGTACAAGCTTATTTGAAGATCAAATATCTGCAGGCATCCTAATTAAGCAGCCTTTGCCAGTAAAAACTATTATGCTTTAATTATATTCTTTAAGTAATGTCCTGGTTAAGCAGAGCATGAGAACAGATGCTATCTAGTCTATTTTTGGGATACTCTAGGTAAGGAGTCATTGAAGAAGAAGAGACACTGCCCTGCAGCCTCATGTGTATTGCCTCTTCTCATCCAGGGAGCTCATCTCCAAGGAGGACTTTTCTTTTTACATCACTATAATACAAGATAGGCAACAGATGAGAATAAAGTCAGTACATCTTTTCCTACACTACTTCACGAAACCATTTTCATTGGAAAATACCCTCAAGATCATTAAGTCCAACCATTAACCTAATACTAGCAAGTCTACCACTAAACCGTATCTAATGCAACCTAATTCAAGGTGCCCTATACTAATAATTCTTTTCCTATAGAAGACCCAAGATGAAAATCCCTTTAGATGTATACACATTAATGAAACATGTAACAAGGTAAGGTATGTTTGGGTTTTACTCATTTAAGAAAGGAAAGTGAAGTTATTTCACTTTTGAAGGAAGTTCTTTGAAGTCAGGAGCTTCGCTGTTTATTTGAAACCCTTTATTTCCTCCTACAGTTCCAAAGAAAATAGTTACACAAATACATTAGAGGAAGCAGGTGTATAATTTCATTGAAGAGCTATTTAAGTTTCTTAAAAAAAAAAAACAAAAACAAAAACATCAACAACCAAAAAAACCACTAAAAAAAAAAAAGACAAACCTTTATGTCATCACAGAAGATCTTTCAAACATTTACCTGCTAGAATATACACTTTAATATTTATCTTACTACTTTACAAAAAGAAAGCAACCACAGTGTTATTCCACAGTACTAGCAAGCGCTCTACGGCCCTAAGCACAAAATTAAGCAACCACAGTACCAGGAAAACACCAATGTCACTTCAAGTTGTAAATACATGAAGAATATCCTCAACAACACTACGATTAAATAGTAAAATACTTAGGGACGTGACAGTTATAAACAAAACCAAAAACCTATAAGCTTGACTGCAGAATTCCATAAGACACTACACTGTTTTCCAGATGCCCTCGGTTTTCGTTCAAACTTACTGTATAAACCAGTTAGCACTTAAGTTACAGTAACACCTGGAGTTAAGACTAATTAAGATATATATAACTTCAAGAAACATACTTTAGTGGGGAAAAATATACATTTACAAAATTATATTAATGTGCAGATAGGCAACTTACAGGGTTTTTATATTTTAATATAATTTCCTCCAACAATGCACAAAGCAACTAGATATGGACAGAAACATGGCAGACAAGTTCTACAGGAATGTAGAAAGATAAGAAGTTATTTTCCCACATTTTAAAATGTTTAATACTAAAGGGAATGAGTCTTCTCCAATGCCCAGAGCAAAATGCTCTGGTATACAGGGGCTATATGCTCAGGAAGCTTCTCTACACAGTTTGAGAGTCCTACAGATGAAGCCCTACTGAAGTAGCCTAAAAGGTTTAAATCAGTACAAGTAGTTGCCCATGCCGTCTCTGTTGTGGATCAACGCACCCTGCCGCAGAAATTCACCTTGCACTCTTCAGATATTCAGTTTAAAGTGCCTATAAAATTGGTTTAAGCTGTATCTCCATATCTGAATGGAAACAGGGGCATTCATTTCAATATACTGACAGCTGTGAGTAAATTCCAAGAGGAAGACATTAATAAATAGGAAGTGGTAACAGGTTTAACATTTAAACCACTGCGGCTATTTGCTAAATTAACAATCTCCTTATGATAGCAGCTGAGCTTCTAAAGTAGCTTCTTACACTATGCTGTGGGACTAACTCTCAAAAGGTAATCATTTACCAGAACTTACTCTACAGGCCAGATACCAGCAGCACAAAGGAGTGCAGCACTCCTATGAAAGGCAGCAGCAGGCTTAAAGCAACGATGGATATAGCACTTCACGGTTAAACAGCAGATGTTATGGGGGAGGAGAATGTAAGCAGACAGTCAGATTAAGTCAAATTGGAAAATATAACCATGCTACTGAAAACAAAAGCTAAAGTAATAAGTTAAATTCACTGTGACTCACCTCATTTTTACAGTTAAGTCATTCATTTATTTCAAAAGACAATCATTTCTTGTTAAAAGGAAGGCTAGCAACTCTATCATGACTGACTGATGCTTCCCACTATTTCCAAAGCTGCTCAGAATCTTCTCAGGAAAACTGGGCTGAAAGTTGTGTACTACGATCTTCAGCACTCTTGTTTCAACCAAACTACTTAAGCCAATAACGAATAAAACCCCACACATCTTAAACACAACACTTTAATGAAGAAAACCTTGCAAAAGAAATAAACAACTTTCAGTATTTCCTCTGAAAAGGTGTAGCCCAAGCACACGTCAAAGCTGGAATTTGAATTCTGGCCTATGTATCTAGGATGCACATTTTATCAGCCTTCCAGCAAGGATAATATAGCAAATATTGCAAGTTCTGGTGAACGGGAGAGGAAGATACATTATTTTCAGCAAAAACCATGTATTTTATCTGCTAAAATCTCTCCCAAACTTGAGCCAGCCTGGAATCAGACAGATTCTCCAACTTCCAGGTATAAAATATGCTGGGTCAAAGTACCAGAACATAAAGCTAGGAAGCTGACTTATCCTAAGATCCCACTACAAAGTAGCAGCAGTGTAGAAAATACTCTAATCAAATGGTAAGGGGGCGAGGGGGGGAAGGGCTGCAGTGAAGTAAGTAAATAGAAACAAAAATGGATATAGTCCAAACTTGCTTAGACACAATCCTGAGCAACCTGACCAGGAGTAGCCCTGATTTGAGTAAGGGCTGTGTTTCGAAAGTCTCTTTCAACCCAAACCATGCTGCACTTCTAACAACAGTGGAAGTGGTGGCTGCCAGAAGGGCAACTGAAGTCTGCACCAAAAGAGGAATAGGATGGCTGAACTCCATCAGAGAGTGCTAGAGAGAATTTAAATTAAAATAAATAAATATGGATCACAGAGTGAGGAGAAGGACAGGAGCTGTTCAGTGAAGTAATCTGGGAACTCCTGCACAAGTAAGACACAGTGTATCTCACAGAAAACCCAGTAAGGCAGGAGAACAGACTATCTGATCACAACACTAGAAGAAAATGAGCTAACAAGCACAGAAGAAATATAAGGAGACCCTAAAAGAGCAACTGAACTGGGAACATAAAGGAAGCATCTGCAAATGACAAGAAAGACAGAGACGACAGATTAAATACTGAAAAGGATACGAGTTTAGATTGGCTAAGATACCTTCCTAACAAAAATCCTAACTACACATGAATGTTTCGGACAAAACACTGTGAAGTATGCAGAAAGTAAAAGGTATGCTGCTAATAAAAAAAAAAAAAAAAAAGGCCAGCCAAAGCAGCTTGTACTGTCAAAGCATGGCTTCCTCTGGTGCTCATCCTCCACAGTCCAAAGACATCCATAAACCCTCTGCATAAGCACATGGATCATACTGTCTAGGGTTGATCCCTATAAAGCGTGAAAGAGTATTATTAGATACCACCAGCTCAAATAGCAGCAGTCTGCCTAAGCGAGTAGCTTCTAAACCTGCTGATATGACTGCAATTATTATTTTTAACAGCTAGGAAACAGCACACAAAGTACATTAGAATTAACTTCATAAAGTAAACAGAATTGAGCCCTGGAGTGTGGAAATGAGTGCTGAAGTACGTTACGACAGTTTAACTGCATGGCTCTTACCCCTTTCGCCCCACAGAATATTTGACAGGTTCACACTTAATCAGGTCACTACTCAGTATTTTATTTGTTCTTACCCCTCATGCCCCCTATCTAATAAATATTCCCAACATATATAGAGATAGATAAAAACCAAACCTGCATATAATACTACATTGAAAATAGAAATGATTTCCTCATGGGTCACTGCAGAGCAGTGGTATGTTACATTAATAGTGCTGAAATAGTCGAATACCACATTCATCCCACTGAAGTAGCATGGGTATTATCCCTATTAACAGACACAACATTAAAGCATATGATTAAGGATGGATTTATTTACCAACCTCAGGTGCCTGATCTGAGATACCAAATAACTTAATTTCTTTCAGACTACATTACACAGCAAATTATATGTTCAACGACACCTGCAGTATCAATTCTGTACACACACACCACCACCCCCAAACCAGTAACTACCACTGATAATTCATAGCCAGGATTCAGGTAGCTCCATCAGGCATGAAGAAAATCTTTTAAGTTTTCTGCTTTATTTTCATTATATCTCCGAACTTATTCAAAGGAAAAAACTGCCCTAAAGACTAGGTTTATTTCTGCCCAACCTAGATGGACTCCCCAGTGGAGAGGGCAAATGTATTCTAAAGAATACTTCTGCAGGGAAGAAAAAGAAACCAGAAAGCCACAGCTGTGTAATGAAGGACTACAACTTAATAAAAGCAGGCACAAAAAGTAAGCAAACTATGGTTGCTTCATCAGCCTTAATTCTGGCATTTCTTAACATTTGAGAATTTGACCTGAAACCTTAAAATGACAATAAACTGCATGCAACGGCAGAATCAGTTTCACTTTATTGACATGTACAATCCTTTGCATTACAAAAACAGGGCAAATAAGCCATCCAGTTGCTGCTGAAGCCATACCTACCGGCTTCTAGCATTTCTAAGTGCACTCACTATCATGGTTTCTGAGAAACAAAGTTGAACTACCAGCATCCTGAAGGCATCTTCCTTGTTTTTACACTAGAAAGAGTTCTTGCATTCTACACACTATTAAAGCCTGAGCTGCTCTTCACCTTCAAAATGCAGTTTTGCAGAATGCCTATTATATAAGTCAAAATTACTGCAAGTATGTACACAGTTAGACAACATTTACTCAAAGCCATACTCCAGTCAACTCCTTTGATGACCTGACAGTCATGTAGTAATGAAGATGTATCTAATAACCTCCCTTTTTGAAGGGAATCAAATCAAACCAAAGTTTTATTTTCATCACCAAATAATCCAAAGCCAGACATACTGTGTTACTAGTCTACAGCAATACTGTACAAAGTAAGCACACATTTCAGTGACCTGAACTGTAAAGCTGAATAGTTCTAACTTCAGAAGGACTACATTTTACAGAGAGCTTCAGTACCTACAATGCTTTTTTACAGACGAAAGCATGTACTGAAGCTTTCCATAAAGTGTTGTATTTTTCCTCACTCCATGGCCAACTGGAAGTTCCCTCATTTCAGAGTTCTAATTTGTTCTTGCACTGAATGACTTTTAGCACATAAAACTGTTCTTCTGCATACGCTGAAGAGGTGCATTTCATGTGTTTCAGGAGAAACACCAACCATATCAAAATACTTTTTTTTTAACTTTCAGAGATGAACAAATGCAAATTTACAGAAGGTTTAAAAGAATCTGTCCCACTAATGCAGCATACTGTGGCTCTACATTTATTGTGCATATGCCATTTGGCATGTAATGGCTTTAAAAGCCATACAGTGCAAACATCCCCACAGCTTGCGGGACATAATTCAGGTTGAAACTGACTTATTCTGAAACTTGTTATCCTTAGAACAGAAAGGTAACATTGTACGACCTTTGAGATAAGAAGGATATGATTATAAAACCCCAAAATAAATAAAAAAAAAAATAATAATACAGCAGTACTTCACACCTCAAACAACAGAAAAAAAAGCAACAATGAAAACAAAACCATGTCACTGTCTTCATATTTTACTCAGACAACACTTCTTGGCCTAGATCCAGCCATGCTATTATGTTGATTAGGGCAGGGTGTAGGAGGTGGAAAGAAACCGTTTTCACTGCTTACTGTTTTAGAGAAAAAGCTGTGCGGGACTGAACAGGATGCTTCTACTTCTTAACCCACTCCCCAGTAAACACCACCTCCTTGCAAAGCTTCAATTCAACAGCAAAAGATAAGGTATACTATATGCCAGATATACCTTCTCTACTAACTAAATTAACACTGAAAACAGGAGAGCTTGTTCTGCCTTTTTCAGACAGACAGGTAGCATGTAACCCTAATAATCAGGATCTTTCTCTTTGTTTATCCTTGTTCTCTCTTCGTTAGTTAGTTACTCCATCACCTAATTCATCTTGGAATCATCTTCAATTGTTAATAATGGAAAGACTCAGGAGTCCTGTGTTGAGCTTACAGGGCTCTCTTCTATTCTTACCCTGGTTGAATTTCTGACTGGTGTCAGATCACAGAAGGCAAAGTCTACTTTTCTGCAGCTACACACCACTACCAAAGACAAAGTCTGAACAAAAGCAAACTGCCACGTAAAGAGGTAAAAAATAAAAAGCAACAGCAAATAAGAAAAGGAAGCAGAAGAAAGGAGGAAAAAAGTAACTAGTTAGGCAGGAACTTAAGGAAAATACTTCTGGTCACTAGTGCAAAAATTCCTCAGTCTAAACGGAGATGCCTTAAAACTATGGTGTTGCAAAATTAAAACCAAACCAAACAAACACCACAGCGAGCACAATAGCTCTTTTCAAGTTTCTTCTTTCTGTTGTCCCACAGATAAACTTGCACTAACTGCAGAATCTTACACTTCAGGAAAGCAACAGCCTGGCTTCGCAGGCAATAAGCACTGAAGATCCCTTTGCTTAAAAAGGACCTAGAAGTCTGATACCTCCATCTCTGACCCTGAGTAAAAGGGCTTCTGGTCTCCCAGGATGTATTTTTAGCTGTGTCATATAAAGGAAAGCTTGACTCCTTTTTTTGAAAATGCAAAGTCAATCAAAAAGTAGGTATCAGATACAGCTTCACAGGTACAATGAAACTGAGAAGGTAACTGCTCTTCTCAGGAAACCGAAACAAGGTCTTTAATTCAGGGGGAAAAAAAAAAAAGTAATTTTAAAGGCTTTATTCTGTTTATATTTGACTTAAGATAGAAGAAGACAAAGTCAGAACACCTCCATCAGGACACATGGCAGATAAATCTTTGATAGAAGTTATTTTTCCAGTACACAGTCTAAAAATAAAGTCTTAACCTTGAACACACATCATCCAACAGTCACACTTCTTTGCATTGATCAACATAATATAATACGCTTATTATCAAAATATGAAAGGCAGACCAAAAGGAAGATACTTCCCCATGGCTGACCTGAAGAAAGTTTCTCAGCAAGCTCCACCTTTACCAGCTGGATGGTCTCACTACGGCCACTATTTACTCCCATTTAAATGTTTTTCCACTATCAGATGTTTGATGGACAACTGGCTGCTCACTACATGAAACATTTTGATATGAAGGAGAAAAGCCAAACAGTATATAGCAGTAATCACTCTGTCAGCCTCTTCACTTACTATATACAACCCCTTTACAGATGTTCAGTTAGTACTTACTAGAACATATACTGTCATGGTACAATTAAGAGCTTGATACAAGGAAGAGCTGCAGCACCAAATACAGACTGAGCATATGGCCCTCAATTTTCAGGTCATAAAAAGCCCAAAGCATTCATCCACTATCTAATTCACAGAATAAAGCCTTTTATTTCCTAAAAAAGGAGTAAATGTTTCTTCTGCAGATTGATACTGCACTAGATCTGCCAGAACATCCCTCCCCTTGTCCAGTTTCACTGAAACACACTGCAAGTTCTGTGCACCATGTACTTTCAGCAAAGGAAATATGACGCATGTAGGCATGGCACCACCAGTAGTCTTTTCCTCTGGAATGCAACCATTATGGTGCCAAGACAGGCTCTTATTTGCCTAAGAGCAGACATTTAACAAGGCTATTTTATATAAATATTTAGAAACAAAACCAAGGTGTAGCAACACTACTGCTGTGATGTCATCATATCTAAAACACTAGCCAGGCAGCATTGCAAAATTTTCATGCCTCAACTACAACCTTCAGTCCCACCTGAACATTTGCTGTTCAGCAGATCTTCCAAGGTGCAGGACCACTTCACACTCCCTACAAACCATTTCTTGAAAATATAGATGAGGTAAATTTGTCTCACCAGAAGTCTATCACAAGGCACTAAACAGTATAGCTGGAACTGTCTTGCAGATTAAGCAATTTCAGATAAAAATAGAGCTTAACTGTGTGGCTTGCAGAGTTTGGCTTTATGTGGAAAACCTGATCATTAACTGAGGAACTTAGAAGTGATACTTTGATTTATTAAGGATATGCAGCATCAGTGAAACACAATGAGAACAAAGCAACATGATTCTTACTGCAGACAGCTTCTCCAGAGTTAGTTCTTTTGCTGAAGCAGTTCTTCATTCACTAAATGGAGCAACTGAAGACAACAGTCAGGGACTCCAATTTAGAATAGGAGCTCTAATCTGCCTTATGGGAGTAGCTAAAGGACCTATGGAAAAATGTTTAATAGTAATTTGTCTCAACTATAAATGGAAATAGAACTGACACAGTCCCACAATGACAGTTTGTGCTGAACAATAACAGGATATTTGCATTAACAAGAGTTGTGTTCTACTTCGGAAGCAAAACAAGTGACTATACCAAATTGAATTGGTATGAACATTTATTTCTGCAAGATGCCCTTCAAATGTCTTGCTGAAGACATCATTAGGGGATATGCTGGCCTCTAAAGAGAGGAAGTTTTAACGCCTGAGGAAACACCTGTGTATATGTAGCTTTTATTTAAGCTCATTTCATTAGGTCTCTTTGCTAAGTTGCCCTAGGTTAAAGTAAGCCTTATGTCAGTTTTCTAGATTGGTGCAATGTATCTAGATGTGTTAAGTATGCGACAACTTCCATGAAAGTGAAGCAAAACACAGTCAAGGCCCTCCTAATCTACCTTAATGACAAAAGATCTAAGAGTGACATCACAAATGACATCTCATGACTTTTTTTTCCTTCTCTGAATTCTACTTTGAAGAACTCAAAAAGACTATCCAAAGCTGGTATAAGCCACATTCACAGTAGGAAGAAAATTTCTAATACAGTCCTGTAATATTCTAGTCCCACATAACACAGCTCTTTTTAGATATCCACTGCTTTATTCTGGATCCTTGAGTACCTGCACTAAAAGAAAAAACAAGCAATCCACACCAGAGAAGGACCAGCAATCAAAACCAAGGTAAAGCACAGTTCTGCAGTGCCTGAGAAGTGCCAGAAATGTACATGAAACAAGCAGAGATCACTGAATAATGAAGATTAAGCTGCCTTATGACTGAGAGGAGCAAAGTCTCTTCTCATCAACTAAAGAATAAACTTACAAGAAAATCTGAGATAATGAGGTGAACATTAGTTAACAGGAGTTTGGAAGAAATCCATCAATCCATAAGTATCAGCAATAGACCAAATACCTACTTATAAAATAACTTGTCACAAAGCACTAATAAAATAAAAAGAGTGCCTGAAGAAATCTTCTGAAGTAACCTTCAAAGGGAAGACTGAAATTCTACTCTGAATTCTCCTCTTTAGTTAAAACTCACAGTTGTTTATTTGGATTTTTATTTGAATTAAAGCAGAACACACAATAGCTGAAAACTAATCTATATACAACAAAAAGATTTCAATTTTTCATTAAATATTATTTCACTAAAGATTTAAAAGACAAACTACTAGAAATGAACAGACTAAACCACTGATAAAACTTTCACTTGTGGAAAAAAAAATAGGAACATTAAATTAAAAAATAAATGTTTTCCATATTCTTCCTATGGAGTGGGGAGGATCGTACACTGCAACACTACTAACAGCAACCAGTTCTCTAAAGCTCAGTGTAACAGTTTACCTTCTTGGTGGAAGTCTACCTCCAGGTGCTTTTAGAAATGTAAAATCCAACACCATTCTCAGTATCTTCAAGCTGTGTTTCAGACACCAATGTCTTCAGCTACACATCTTCCATCAGTTAACACAGAAGGGACAATGGAAACTTAGAGCTAAGACAAATGCAAAAAGAGAAAAATCTAAAATCAACTTCTTTATGGATAAACCAGTGTTAGAATTAATATTCAAATAATCTTCTCTCATCTGAAGAAAGAACAAGACTGACTTGCAACTCAGCTACAAATCAGAAATCACTCTAAAAGCAGAGCCTAAACATATATCCATCAACTCGGTTTAGTCAGGTGGTACAATTTATTCTACTAGGCTGGTATGTGGTGTTTACATACAATTCAGAAAACAAATCACAAACACTAATTATGATGTCTGACCCTGGGCCAGAATAAACCATCCCCACAGTAAGTATAGTTGTATTTCAGTGTTCAAAAATCTTTCTTAGCACCTCCAAACTGAGATTCAGAAGTCCTGTGAGAAGATTTATTTAGGCATCCTACTTTGCTCCCCTGGAAAGGGGGTGGGGGAGGAACTTCGTGAAAAATACTGTAGCATTACTAAATAAGGATCAAAAAAGCCCAAGCAAACAGGAAAAACCAAAACCTGGACTGGTTAGGAAAAATCTCCTGCCCACTGAGCAAAATCAGTCTGAAGTTTGTGTCAGGGGGAGTAGCAGCTAAATGCTGGTAATTAATAATAGGAAAAAAAAAAATATGCATTTTCCACCACAAAAGGCTCTACCCAACTGTCAAAAGAATTTACGGGCTTGTGTTTTTTCACATGTTGATAATATTCACACAAACCGAGTTTTTCTAATGCCTATATTAATGCTGGCTGTGAATCCCATAACTGAGGGAGTGTTAATGATTCATTTACTAATGGAGAGACCAGGATTTGAACACACTACAAAGGTAAGCAAATACATCTGTCAAGCATCTTCCTTCCTCCTGAGCCTCAGCAAGCATAAGTAATCAAAATCTGATGATTGCTCTATGTAAGAAGTGTGTCATTTGTCTGATAGATTTAAAGGGAAGGGAAGAAAACCACACATACACATTTCAACTCCCTCTTTTAGAAACGATGATCTGATGCCCTCAAACTCAAAAATAGCTGACAACATAACAGCTAGAACTCAGCACTTTATAAATGCTGAATTGTGTAAAACACAGTCGAAATTCTGGCACACTTCAAGAAATATGCATATAGAGTTATGCATACGGAAGCCTTTTACTGGACTCATTTTTAAGAGTTGTATTATTGCCATCATGCAAAAGTGAAACTTTCATTTTCGTTTTCTGACCCAAATAAGCCACGTTCACACGCAACTAAAAAAAAAAAGTGAACTCTCAGCTCTCTGAAAGCTTTAAGTTCAAGCATTTAAACGTTTACAGTTAAATAATAGCAAGATTTTGGAAACTTAAGTAATGTGACACTGCCATCATTTCTAAGCATGCAAGTGAATTCTGTTAGCTAAGTAATTCAGAATTTATACTTCAGTTTAACCTGAATATTAAACTGAAAACCTTCTTTTCCAATAAACTTAGTAAATAACATTTCAGCAGACTGAAATGTGGTTCTCTGGCTGAGAAAAAAAAAAAATATAAACTCCACAAAAAAAACCCCACAACTTTGAAGGAAAAAAAAGTTTTTAAGAAAATTATTAGTTTTGTCTACAGTGCGAGACACATCTCCCAAACTGCCCTTTGCTTTTTATAAATAACGCTGTCCTTGATGGCAACTGAGATAAAACACTAATCAGCACCAATGCCAACTACGGTATTTTAACAGAAACAAGATTTGTTGTGCTCCTCACAGTGAAACACAGGCACATTTCCAGTTAGCAACCACAAGGGCATGAAGGCTTCAAATTTTGATTTCTGTGCTCAGCAATAACTGCATTCTACTGCTGTCCCTTTGGCACATCCCCATAAGTCTGCTTCACTACTATCCCTTTGGCAAAGCCCCATTTCCTTCTGTCAGAGAGCACGGGAGCATGAGGGGAGAGGCAGAAGGACGCCTCCCCTTTGCCAACCATCACCTCCTCAGCTCACCTACACTCACGCTGGATTTCAAACTGTTGTTACCCTTTTTTCCCCATTCTTCCAAGATGCGCCTGCAATAGTACACTGCTAGGTGGAAAACTCCCAGCTCTGCAGAGGACCTGGGCAAGGAAAACACTCGTCAAGACGCTGGCTACCCGCAACTGCTTGTGTCCCCTTTTTTTTACAGCCGAGATGCAATCCCCCCGGCCACTCAAAACACCTCCACTCCCCCGATTCACCAGACCCGGGGTGGACTGCACAACACGGAGAACTAGAAACTCTCGGAGGCCAGCGTGCGAACCCTGCCCCGTTCTGCGCCGAAGGCCTGGGAGTGACGAGCACTGCTCTCCCCGTGCCC
>NW_009915064.1:62242-79823 GCF_000696875.1 Nestor notabilis | reverse complement strand
GGCTAGCCGGAGCTGCCGGCTTCTTCTCCGGTTCAACCCGTACAGTAGGAGACGGGGAAGGTGTGGGGGGAGATCCTCCCCCAGGCGGGAGGCTGACTCCCTGTCGGGGAGATTTTTATCACCTGTAAGTGGAGTGGGAAACCCCCACTCCCAGTCACCCTCCTTCTCTCCGCCCCCCCCTTTCCAGCTTCGCCGGTGCAGTCGCTTGTGGTGAGTAATTACCGGTGTTTCGTCCTTGGTGCCTTGAGGAGCGGGAGGTTCTCAGGTGGGGAGCCGGGATGCGGGGGAAGTGACTCGCCCAAGGTCATGCCGTGAGGCAGTGGCTGAGCTGGGAGATAACGTGCTCTGTGCTAAAAACTTGTGGTTCCTGCTCCAGTGCTGGGCTGTTCAGTAGCGCTGCCAGGCTGCAGGGCTCCAGGCGTAGACGTGGTAGAGTTGTAGGTAGGTCTCTAATTAGTTTGTTGGGGTTTTTTTTTGTTGTTGTTCTCCTTTTAAAGCCTTGTGTGTGGATGTGAAACCGTGTAGAGGTGCGGTGTTTGTGTCATCCCCTTTGCTTTCTCTGTGAACAGTGAATGAATGTGTATGCACTTTTCTGTGACTAACGTTTAGTAGATTACAAACAGAAACTGGGGGTGAAAATATGATATTTTTTCTTCACTTTTGCCCTGGTGATAAATAATGTCTTTGCTATTAACAGTGAACGTCTTATGCCATCAGACAGTAGTTGTGAAAAGCCACTTAATTGGTGAGGTGTCAGCTGCACTCCAAAATTAATCTGCAGTGCAATGGCTTTTATGCTTAGTGCGTGTGAGAGATGTGAAGTGTGGTAGGCCATGTTTTAAGAACTTATGCACTAGAGTATAATGTGATTAAGAGTTCTCTAAAGGATGCAACTGGAGTAATTGTTTTAGTGCTAGCTATGTGCGTAACAATTCTCACTCCTTTCCTTTCTCCTCTCCAAATATAATTTTAATGAGTTTACATAATGATATTTTAATGTAGTTTGTCCCCACTACCGCTCACTGTTTCTCTCGAGTTTCTCATTATGTGGGAGTAAAACTGACACATGTAAGGATGTTGTTTTGATTAAACATATGAAAGTTCTCGGAGTCAATCCTCTCCATAGAATTTGATTGATTCTTGCATTTCATAATGTGTCCTGCAGCAGTGAAACTTAAAAAGTTTACATGTGTTGCTCAAAAACTTAACTAACCCAGTGCTGTCTTTCTCAATTGTAACTTAATTATCTGCTTGGTTTTGGGGAGTGCAGAAGTGGAATATGAGAGAGGTTCAGGAAAACACTTAAAATATTAGTATAAATAGGACAGCTTTGTTTTGAATCTATTGGGGAGCTCAAATGAACTCTGGGCTCTCTTCAGTACAAATCATGGAATTCGTGGAAAGGTACCTGGCATCATGGGGTTTGACTATTATAGTTGTTTTGTGGTTTGAATATGGAGGGATTTGTATGTGTTTATCCAGAAAATAAGGTGTTATTATCAAAGTCTTTAATGGATTCCCCAATTCCCCTTCTTTTCCCCTTGCTGCTTCAGATTCCTTGCAAGGAGTCTTATTTTAGGTAATTTCTACCTGAAAGTGTTTGCCCTTGTTGTATAAAAACCATCTTGATTAGTTTGGTCTTCCAATACCTCTATCATTTTTTCCAGAAGGGTATGAAAATGTCTGTAGGTTTTTCTACCTGAGTAGCTAATATTATTTCATTAAACAAAATGTGAAGCTGGAATAGATGATGCTTTGCTACGTCTCTGTGTGTTTTATTCTTAAGAAAGTATGTATTCCACTGCTGTGACTTCCTTTGAAGCATTTCTCTTATGAGGATCCCAGGTGAGAAGGATGAGCACTGCTCATCTGCAAAAATAAAATAATGCAGGCAGACTTGCTATCAGATTTGCAAATATGACTGATTTAGGTGTCTGAATGAATAAGGCTCTCCTCTGTTGCGAATGAGAAAGAAGGTGATGGAATAAGGCAAATACTTTGCTGTGTAGTAGCAGATGTGTATTTTGGAGATGCAAGATTTAATACCTAATATCTCAAAGAACTTGACAACTTGGGAAGGGTATGAATTTATATTTTATCTTCCCTTCAAAATTGTTTTTAGAAGTAATTAATTTCAATTCCTGGCAGCTCTAACTTCTTGCTCTGTAGGTAGCATAGAATGATTAAACTATTTTTCAAATAGTTGTAGCTCCTCAGAGAGAGACAGTATTTCTTTTTCTTGTTTTCCCTCTCAACATCCTTCAGCCACCTGAAGATGTAGCCTCACTGTGAATTTGAGAATAGAGTAAAATTAAGATCAAGAACAGCTACAAACCCATCAGAGAATTTTGGTTAAAGGTGGTGGTGAGATCATACCTCTCTGAAGAAAGCTCCATGCCTTTGCCAGTTTCCATGAAGAGTAGATAAGACCTGCCTTTCAAATCATCCCTTGCTGTACCCTTGACAGAATACATTCTCATTTTTATCAATATGCTGAGCCAGTTTCTCAGGCTGGACTGGATATTTTGGAGAAATGAGATTTCCAATACAAAAATGAACGTTGCAGTGTGCTCGTGTATTTGAGAGTATCTTGGGTTCATTCCAGTACGTGCTATGATTTAATTTGAAACCTGGAAAGTTGTAATGAGTGGGTAGGTATTTTTGTCTTGTGGGCTTTGGTTTGTTTTATTTTTTCTCCTCTTCCTCCCTTTCCCATCACTATTGGTCTCTTGAAGACTTGGTTTTTGTTTAACTTTTGGTAATCATCTGAATTTCTTGCTATAGTTTGTTGCTTGTTAACTGCCTCTCATCTGCCTGTCCCCACCACTCTGCTCCACTGCTTCGGGAGAAATTGTGGAATGATAATGCAAGTTTGTCAAGGGAGGATTTCAACTAATTAGTGGTTGACCTCTGTAAGAGGAGAAAAGATGCATAATATTTCTGAATTCCATGAAAATGTTGCTTGGGACTTGTCTCAGTACTAGATAGAACTATCTCTTCTTACAAATGCAGATGCTGCAAGTGTAAAGGTCTTCAGGAAGAAGCAATGTCCAAAGAAGTGTTGCTTCTGAGGCAGTAAGAACATCTCAGTAAACAGGAATTTTTATCTTCCCTCTTGTAGTTGTACTTGAGTTCTAGTGCTCTTGGAATACATGAAATGTGTGCTCAGATTGTGCAGCTGCTGTGGGATTCCTTGTGCACAGGTTTATGTGAGCTTTGTATGGTAGCGTATACAATAGTCTGAACCACAGGGAAATGCAAACTTCTATTTTCTGTATTAGTTCAACCTGGACTCGCCACTGTGCCTGTGTGTGTATATATGTATATATATACAGAGATGTGTATATGTGTTCTTACTTTCCAAACCCTGGTAAGCAGAATTTCCAATTAAAGTGTTTGAAATTATGTCTTATTTCGATAGGTTGGTTTGGTGCTCAGAATAGCATGATACTAAAGAGAATGAACTGGTGTGAAACATCCAACAACACAATCTAGGAAACCTGGTTCAGGTGAACCTGTCTGTAAAGCAGAATTGAGATTCATATAAAGCAGGTATGACATTTTAGTTTTACAACACCCTGTTTTATACTTGGAACCTTTAAAACATAGATATGGTTTCTGCCTCAAATGTTTCTACTATATAAACTTACGCATAATGAACTGAAGTAACTACATGATGATTCCAGGATGAAGACATATATACAGTGGTATGCTGGCACCTGTAACTTGCTCTTGTTAGAGCAGTGATATTTTTCTCCTGCTTTGAACAACATAGAAGTCTTTTATGTAGCTAATATCTGCAATGAGCTTATCCTTGACTTTAGTTTATTATTTTTATTGTCTGTATTGTCTAGAACTGCTTCGCCTTCTACAGTGAAATCAGGATAGCAGCTCACATTTCAGTGAGGTTAAGCAGTTTGTGGTGAAATAAAAGTTTTGATGTGTAAACACTATTACTAATTTTCCATATTTAATGGATTTTTGGAAGAGTGTGAAAAGAAAATGTATCTATTAGGCTGCAGAGTTGTCTCTAATCTGCATATAGTATTCTAAATGAAGGTAATAACTTTGTGGTGATGGGGGAAACAACTGCAAAGATCAGTACCTCACAAGAAATAACATAAATATTGGATGAAGTATCATTGCTCCAGACAGACATGTCCCATTTAGAAATACGCAGCACCTTTTTCAAGTTTCTAAAAAGAAAGCAATAGAATTGTCTGCCTTATTTGAAGATCTGAGACAGTGATCATGGTGGAAGGCTGGAATTATTGATGCCTGAGGTAGGACATACTGTAAACAAAGATTCTCCTCTGATCTGACAGTTCTGACCATCTCTGTGACTGAGTCATTGGATGTGACTGCCGTTTAATAGATGGTTTTAGTGTGTTTAAGAACTTGTGTTTTCTAGGAATATTTGGAAAAGGAAAATTATGGATCTTAAAGATGCTGAAATATGTCAGAAGCTGACATTCTTCACAGTCTGGAAACTGAATAAGGAAAACTTCTTGCAGGTTTTTGGTATAAGCAAGTCCTGATCAATTGACCTGTTCTGTAGATTTTTCTTAGATCTGCTTATGGATTTAATATTCTGGATTCTGTCTTCTCTGTGCTTGAAGTGCTAACAATACAAAGTTCTTTATGCATCCTTCTCTGCAGTGTTACCCTCCCTGTTACCCCAGAGTTACTGCCGGTCAATGGAGGGGAAGAACGCAGGCCAAAAAGGTAGAAGTGTGGTTTAGGGTGACCTTTTTTTGTTGTTTTTGTAGCTTTAACGTAAGAATCCTAAACCAACACATTTTACTTTTGTGACTGTGAAAGGCGTAAGAGGATGCAGCCTTAGAAATTGCAGCTTGCTTCTGAGGAAGGTTAAAGTACCAAAACTGTAAAGCTCAATGCATACCTCAGAATTAAAGTTAAAATCCTTCTTCCACACCAAATACATAGAGGAAAAAAAAAAGGGGGTGGTGGTGTTAATGTCAGCTGACCTTCACGATGCTTTATCATTCAGTTTGATTTCTTTCTTTTCTACTGCTCCCTTTTTGTCTTAGTTAAACATAATAAGAAGTTTATGTTGTTTTGTTATAATGCTGTTAATTTTCTACTGGGGTGTGAAGTTATTTTACACTGAAAGTAATAACGAAATGTATGGACCTTCTCTTAAATATAATGACAAGATCCTGCCATCTGTATTTAAATTTGTGGGTAGTGAACAAGGTAGTACTAACTGTCAATATGTGTCTTCTCAGGTAACTGTAATAAAAATATTTTTGCTCTTCTACTAAGTCACACCTGCAACCCCAGTGACTTTGGAGAAGAGTGTTGTAAGGAGCATGAATGCTCATTTTTCTTAGTACTGCTTAAACAGGCATTTCAATACATGATTGTGTATAGTATCCTCTTCCTTCCCTTTTTATTTAATCTTGGAATAAATCTCTTTAATCCTAAAATAACATCTGGCAAATCTATTAACATCTAGTTCACATCCCTGAACTTGGTTTAGGAAGTAAATAACTGTTATTGATAAATGCAGTTCCCTTCCACCACCTTTATTTGGGGGTACTTTCCATGCACAAGTTGGTTTGTGTTTATAAATTCTGTTTAAAATAGTTTACCTTATAGTCTTCATCAAGTTTTACTTTCCCTTATGTTCCAGTGCTGGAAGCATTTGGAGGGCTTGCAAAAGAATCTGGCTCCTTTATGTCATTCTTTGTCAGAGCAAGTGTGTAGAAGACTTCATCGACTTAGAGAAAAATTATATGGTTTTGCTCTTAGAAAGCTTTTATTCATAGACAATATGTGTGAAGACAAATAACTTTACAAAATGTAGGTCAAGTGTGCGTACAGAAGGATGAAAAGGCATACTTGCAACTGAAGATAACACTGCAATGTGTCTTCTGCCATCTGATTCATTGGGTAAATCTTTGGATCTTGCTGTATATGTAGAAATACTATAATGCAATTGTTTCTGTGAGCCACTTGGATTCTTTTCTGACTGCTCCAAATCCCAGCACGCAGATAAAGTGGAGGCAGCTGTAAGAGTGTATGTGAGTTACGATTAATGCCTCTAAATCTCTATCAAATGATCTCTTTAGTCACACTTGTCTGATAGTCTAACTACAGAGTCAAAGCAATCTTTAAACATTTTATTGAATTTCCTTGCATGTGATATTTGCGTGGGTTATCTTCTCCGTGCTGACTGCTGGAGAACAGACTTGGAAACAGCAGAGCTTTGCTACGATACAAGACCCTGTAGGTTCTGTAGCTGCATGTACTGTGATATTAATGGTGTTAAATTAGCAACATCAGCAATATTAACTAATTTGTTCATTCAGACTGTGACATTTGTTTGGTAAAAGGATCATTAAACACGTGCAAACATCCTATGTGCAGTGAAAGGTCTTTGGGCCCTGACAAATGATAAATGAGAAAATTACAGGTTGTAGGAAAATGTAAATATAATTCTTTGGAAATCTGTCCTCTGGCAAGACAAAAATGTTCCCTTTAAGCAATGATGGATTCATTATGTTCCTTTCACATCCGTGAAGAATACTGGGGACTATTTTACATACTTAACGCATATCTTGGTGTCTTTTCCTTTCTGTCAGGCAGTGCTGTTGAATTGGGATTTGTCCTGGTTTTGTTAAGCAAGCACTCCAGCAGTGCACTGTAGAAACTCAATTAACTCCTCCTATAATCTTGATAATTTTGAGTCTGTCTTATGATTTTCTTATTAATAGCTTTAGTTCACTTTTTTTAATCATCTGATCTGCAAGAGACTAAAGTAGGGGCTCACACAGTAAGTCCCTTTGCTTCAGATGAGTACATGTAATACGAAGTTGTGTGTTAACTGATGAATCCGTTTACTGTGGCTTTAGGGAAAGGCTTAGTTTCAGATGATCCTGGTGACTTTCTCGCTCTTCCTGTCTGTAGCTGTGTAAGGATTTGTAGTATCAGAATATTAGAGTACTAACATTGCCAGCTTCAGGACATTAAAGCTTCAACAATACGATGTATTTGCTTGTTACCTGGTGCAGTTCCTGAGTAAATTTTCTAGTTTCCACATCCATGTTCTCAAGTGGGACTGAGAACTGTACTTGAGCCACTGCTGCTTATTTCATTAGAGCTATGGCTGAAGTTGCTGTGCTAACAAACAATAAAACTAAATTGTGAGTTCATCATGCTTTTACTGTGTGATATTGCTGCAGTTAAAGAACCAGAGAGACTTGATAGATACTGTCATTTTCATAATGACAGAAATAATTTTCAGAGATTTCAAAACTTTTTGCCAATATTTACTGGAACAGATCTATTGCAAGCTATTAAAGTACGTTATATTAAATTTTTAAAACTTAGAAATGGCTGAAAGATTTAACTTTGATTAGCTACCAACATCTTTTTTTCTCTTCCTATGGAAGCCGGATTTGTGAATAACGACCCTATAGGACTACTAAAGATCTATTAAAAAAACAAAAGAAAAATCTAAAACCAATCAACCCAAACAAAACAAAAAACCCCTAATCCAAAAGGCAAATCAGAATTCAGGTGTCTGTGTGTGTTTTGGGGTTTTTTTGGTTGGTTGATTTTGTCTGTGGTGTTTTTTGTTTGTTTGTGGGTTTTGGTGGGTTGTGGGGTTTTTTTTGTGTTTTTTTGTTTGTTTGTTGTTGTTTATTTTTTGTTTGTTTTTGGTTTTTTTAAATTGGACTGATCAATTCCATTGATTGGAATGTCTGATACCTCTGTTCTTAAATGTAGAATCTTGCTAATCCTTTCAGGATATGATTCCCAAGCTACTAAGGCATGTAGTTTGGTGAATGCTAATGTAACTAATAGCCAAGCACACTCCGGCTATTAGTGTGCCATATCCATCATGATTATTTGGATGCATCTGAGATGTACCACCGTATATCACACTTGGTAAGTCTGATTCAGAAACAAGTGTGTTAAGCAAGAAAACGTTCTCCTGCACAGCAGAATCTTCAAAAAAGTGAAGACGTCTTTTTTTGGTTTTGTTTTATTTTTAAACAAACACTTGCTGAAATGTGGAAAGGGAGAAGAGGAAATGCGAATAGAGCCTGAATTTGGCAAGGTTTCTGCAGGGAAGTGTTATATGTGCCCCAAGACATTTTGGTACCAGGAGATGGATAGAGCACCTTGGCACCAGTAATGCTTAAAAGCTGAACCTGAAATGAAACACTTCCCTCATCTAAGTCTTTGGCTATATTTCTAGAAATGGAAGATCTGGTTTTCATCCCATATTGTCAAATACCAGCATTTTTCGTTCTTAAGGATCTAGCCTGAAAACATAACACAGGAAACTCCCTAGGAGGAATCTAAAGGAAAGGAGTAAAATGATCTATGATCTAAAATAATTTTTACCCTGATAAGGGAAGACTGAATTAGTCTCCTGGAATTAGATGATAAACCAAACAGGATTCCTTCTTTCTTTAGGACCTGAGACCTTAAGAAAGCCTGTGTACTTCTGTCCTCTTACAAAGTAGTGTGTTGTGTGACTTGTTTCTGGTGATCTTGAGCAGGGGGTCTTTAATAAGCTTGCAGCATTTCGTAGCTTGCAGTATGAACATGTGTTATGTGTTTGTGGTGTGAACTTGTTCTTCTATCCCACTGCATTTCAAAGACAGGAGTAGAGTACCCCATCAAATTGTGGCTCCTTGTGAGAATTTTAGAAGATTGAAGAGAATCCGAAGGGGAGAAGAGCTCTATACACTTCCTTTCTCCTATGGAGCAAAGGTGTAGGTGGGCTGAACTCCAGGGATCCCTTCTTTTTTTTAATCACCCCTCTGTGATCAGGTTATACTTGATTGGATTGCTGAGGTGTAAGTATATAATGCTTCCCACGTGGTTATTTAGAAAGTGTAAGTTACTCATTAGAACCCCTTATTCCTCCATCAGTGTTCTGCAGAGTTCTAGTAGTGTAAAGTTTTTGAAAATAAATCAGTTTCAAGAGTTTCTCTATTTATCAGATCCTGCTTATTCAAATTTCTGTACAGAATTCTTTGAATAAGTAGTCTTTTGATATTTGAAGTATTTCTGCTGCATGTGTAACTCCTTCAGTTCTAAAAGACTTATTTTAGGTTTGTGTTTCATACCAAATTGAGTTAGACCTGATTTCTTAATCTTAGAATGTGACTACTAGGATGAGTATATTGATACTTTAGATTCTGTTTGACTTCATCTCTGATCTCATGTTCCTGATACAGGATGGAGACAGTGCAGCTATGGTGGCAGAGATGGGTATGGCAGAACCACTTAAGATTAGGTTCAACTTCTTGGGTTTACGGCGCTTGCTTATTTTCAGGCTGCTTATAATATCAAGGAAAGTTACTTTAAACTAGCTGAGGCCAAAATCAGCATTATGATAGAACTAGTAAGAATCTAAAAGTGGTGTTTGTGGGTAATGTGGTGAGCAGAAGCATTGTGGTGTCATAAATATTAATTGTAAAGGTGTCTTGTGGAAGAGGCACTGGTACCACTCTTACTTCTCAGCAAATATAAATATTCGTCTTAAAGCAGGATTTTAAGTTGTTTTCCTGTTATTTTCCCTGGTATGGTATTAAGAGAAATGTGTGTGTGTACATTCATAGAGGAAATCTGCTACAACCTAGGAAGAGAATAGTTGAGAGACAGATTTCCTTTCTTGGATTAAAAAAAATAGTCTTTTCAGTACTTACTTCTACTTGACTTTTTCTGTGTATGCATATAAAATCTGTAAGGGAAAACTTGCTACTATCAGGTGTACTGCAAGGTAAGAAAATATTTTTATTCTTGTCTGAAATGTCATTACCTTGCCAGCCAGTAGAGTTTTGATGCTCGATAGCTTTTCCTGGTGCTAGAACTGTGTGTGTTTCATCGTCTGTGTACTGAATTTTGTTGTTACCTTTGGATCTCGTGGCAAAGGCTTAGGTACCAGCATTATCATGTTGATATCTCTACTTTTATTAATATTCTGCATGTGCATGCATGCATTGCATCTGCAGTGATGAGACAGCAGTTGAAGTGTTCCAGATGCTTACTGAGAGCAACTGATTCTTAAAAACCCAATGCCTCCCTCATAGGGTCCAGTCTTAAAACCCAGTAGGAGTTTTGTCTGCATGTAGAGTCTTAAGCAATCTTCTTGTGACAGGACTGAGTTGTGGAAAGGTGAAAGGGATATCTAATTTGTTAGAACAGAAATTTACTGCAGTGGCTGGCTGGGATTTTCCATCATTTTGCCACAGTCATGCTGAGTTAGTTGTTTCTTTCCACTGTATACCATGTCCTCTTTGGCTTTTCCTTTTGTTTTCTCTCCCCTACCCCCCAGAATTAGTGAAGTTGTACAGAAAACAAGGACTTAGAATGAGGAAGGGTTCTGAGAGGGTACTCTTAGATGGTATATAAAAAACTGGAAACTCTGTACTCAGATCTTGGAAATCTTGGGTGACTTGCTGAAGGACCATGAAAATGATGCTGTCTTCTGAATGTTCTTTGTCTTTTATATCAGGTTACTGCTTATGTGGCAGATGTGTGTAGGACACTGCAGTAAAAGTGTTTAATTCCCCTTTTTTGGGTATGTTTTCACTCTTCCTAACAAAATGTATCACATTTATAATGTGAATGATTGAGGACATATCTGCAAAATAATGATGGGATACAAGAATATGGGCCTGACTTTATGAAAAGCTGTTACAATCACAATGCAAAAAACCCAACCCCGAAACCCCAAGTGCTGCATTTCTATTACTTGATGGCTTATTTAAAATCATCTTGAAGAGGCAATGTCTGAAGCTCTTGGATTTGTTGAATAATTATGATTAGATTTTAAGTAACACAGTGCTATAAATGCAATGCTCTGTCACTGAAATAATTTTGCCTCATGACTTTACCTGTAGGAAAACTTCCTAGTTCTTCTCAAGGCATTAAAACTTGTATTTCTGCTGTAGTTCTGAGGAACTACAGGAGACTGAGTTCCAGGTAACTCCTGAAATTCTCATACCCATTGCACTGATTTAGAAATATGGGTGTTGTTAATGAGGAACTATGCATACATCATGAGTCTAAGGAAGAGTGCAGCTGTGGAGATTGTCTTAAAATCAGTCATCTTTCAGTGTGGTCTGGTCTTTTAGAGATTAAAATATCTGCTTCTTAGTGCTAATGAAATAAATTTTTCAATGCGGAAAATCCTAAACCTCTTGATTAACAGGGAAACTTAATGTATGCTTAAAGGTCTGGTGAGTTTCAGCCTGCTGCTTTTATGGATGCAGAATTGTTGCCAGAAAGATTCCAGTTCAGCTGCGTACAGATTTTGCAACATAAAAGACTGCCTTACATAGGATGAAATGGAGCTTCAATGCGCAGGCACCTGAAGCATAAGCATGACTACCCTCTTTGCAAGGAGTTCTTTGATTCTGTTTTCAGTCAAATGCCTGGTAGATGAGAACTGTTCACTTTCCAAAAACCCCTTGCCACAGGTGAAGCCAGTGTAACCAAAGGTGGAGAAAGTGAGTGTCTCCAGTTTGTCTTTGGTGGCTTTTAATTCTTTGCAAGAATCCAGTGTAATGTCAGTTTTCTCAGTCTCATCCATGAGCAGAAGCTACTGTTTACACTTGGACACTCAGCAATCTGATTTGCAGACAAGATGACCTCTGCCCATCAACTATCAAGATGAATTCCACTAGGAACTGGGACTCAGAACTTCTAGAGTTCCAGGGCAGGCTTTCCTTGCCTAAAGTTTTCACTTCTACTGTTCCCTAAGGCTGTCATTTCTGAACACTGACTATTTTAAGCCTCATGCTGAACAGTGAGGCTTTTCCCTCCTCATTGATACTTTTACTTGAATTTGTTAGGCTGGGTTCAGAGCCAGCAGCAGAACTTGACTGAATTAAGAGTGGCATGTGTCTGATTCTTGGATCTGCTATTATTCAAATACTTCTAAAATAATCAGCTTTAGGCCAGATGTTTGGCTATTTCTCGTCCCCTGCCATTCCTGTTTTGGTTTAAGGCAAGAAATAAGGAGTTCCCTTGCATAGAAAAATTTCTAGCATAGATCTAATCAACATCACCATGTTGGACTTAATGCCTCAAATCTCATTTCCTGATTTGCCACAGATGGACTGAAATATCTCAGGCAAGGGACAAAAAATACTGTGTGTTTTGGTGATGCTGTCTGCTAGGAAGTTCTGTAATGGGGAGAAGGAGGATATCAGCACCATGTTCAATAGCAATGCGTCCCCCTGCTATTTTTTTGTGTATTCCCTTCTGCCCCCACTGTTGCTAGGCTACTTCTGGGAATATAACCTTGGAGACTTGGATACCCTTATCTATCTTGCCTGTGGATCGTCAGGGATGCAGCTGCTCTGTGGAATGCAGTGCAACCAAGCTAGCTCCAAGTGAGATTCCTTGAGTGCTGGAAGCAGTGTCCCTGTGTTAGTGGCCTGAGCAGAGCTCTGCATTTACCTTGTCTGGCAGACCTTGGCACTAAAATGACTCCATGACTTTGAGCTATTGGGGTATCTCTAAACTGAGCTGTGATCTGTGGGAACAGGTAGATCGGATTTTATAGATTCTCCATACTCTTGGAATTAACTCTTATACAGCAGGTTAATGTGGTTTTGTATGTTTAATAAATACATATGGGTGTGTCTGTTTAAATTCTGAAGGGGAGCTGAAACACCAGTGAAGCTGTATTGATTTCACTGGAAGCAGGGAGCTCTACACGTTGGACCAATTAGGTGTCCATTTCGGAATTAAGCCACCTTCAAATTAGTATCTGTTATTTTCTTCTCTCTAACCTACTGATCTACTAGAGTGATCTATTGGTTTTTAATAATGTCTGTGAAGACTTTTGAAGATAACCCAATAAGAAATAAAATTTAGTGTTGTGGAAGAATAACCCTGCGACGTTACTGCCTTGATTTATTTTAAAATTTGTTTTCAGATAATTAAAATAGGTCTTTTCTACCACTGTAAGAAAACAGTAAACAATTTTTTTGGGGGCGTGTAGAATGTAGTGTTGCAGTTGTTAAATATTGACCTTGCCTTTACACTACAGGAATTTTTGGAACTATGAGTGAGCAGTCAAGCAGAAGCCAGGCTAAAGCAACAACTCTGATGAATGACATCTCATAACAGAAAGAATGTTTTTTGATAACTTAAGGCATTGCCTATAGGAAAAAAACCAAAGGATTTGGAGTCTATTCATAATCTTAATTTCTGAAAGGGGTGTGTGTGTGTTACAGGTTTCAAGTTATTTAAAAAACCCAGTGAGAAAAGATGGGGAAGCTGGAACTTCCAAGGCTTCCAGTGTTTTCTCTGACTGCTGCAGTGAGTAAGCTAGGTTACTCCCCTCCTTTAATTGAATATATGAAGAAATTTAATGGAGACTGCCTATGTGGCAAGGAAACTTTATACTGAAAGCAGAGAAATTATTAACATTAAATTTGAGCTCTTGATTTACATGTTAGCATATGCAAAGCTGCTAATCCTTCATCAGCTAATGTATAGTTGGATGCTATTCTGCACTAGTAAATAATATGACATAAGCAGGGCAGTAGAGCAAGATTGTTGGTCCTGAACACCTGAGATCTGTGCTTTTTGTTTTGTGGTCTTTATACCAGTTCTAGTCTGGTCCATTCAGCTGAATTTGAGTTCACATTTGTAGTAGGTTTTAAGGGGGCCTCTAAGGTACATCTTTTAGCTTACTTTCATCCAAAAAGTGTCCTGTTTGTGTGCTTCAGGACAGTTCTGCAGCATAACCTGAAGCACAGTAAGTACAGCTGGGAAGTTTATGTGCATGACAGATAATGTATATATTCAACTGAGTTATTTAAGAATTTCCACTGAAATAAAACACATTTTCCATATATGTTGTTGTACATTGAAAGCCTTCCAGAGTAAGTTTTTTTGTTTTCTAAAGGAGCAGTGGAATCAAACCAGGAATACAGACTTACAGAAGAATGTGAGTTTACAAGTGAATGCAGTCAAGTCATGATGTCACCAATGATGTGAGCAAAACCATTTCAGAAATGATGCATTAAAAATTAGTCATGCTGCCAATATGGAGATAGTCTGCTTTAATTTCTTTAGCAGCTTTGAGATGACAGTAGCTGCTCACATGTTGAAAGAGTAACAGAATTACTTTCTTGCCTTACTTTAGTGATGAGGGAATAATCTTTTCCTTATTCATTGGAAACAGGACAAGCAATAATGGCCTTAAGCTTCACTAGAGACTACAGCTAGATAGACTTTTTTATTTGCTAATATGGAATAAATATTTTGAAAGAGGCTTGAAACCTCTGGAGCTTTAAAGAATAGGTAACAAACTGGGGCCAAAATGGCTTAGTGTAGCTGGGCATGCTTGGGAAAGCTAGAATGATTGGACATTTGCTTCAGGAAAATCCTCTAGATCTAATCAGTGATGAGCAATAAAACACTGGTTTGTCTTCTGTGAACAGTGATCTATGCTTTTAATTCTTGATGTGCAGTGTGCAATAGAAACAGGGTGTGACTAAAATCTTAAAGGCAAACTGCAGTCAGGGGTTCAGTCTAGTGAACTAAGAAACTGGTTCTTTTTTCTGCATCTGAAAAAGGATGACAGATTCCAAACTACTGGAAAGTGATGTTGATTTAAAACAAACCTAAATCAAGGTCTGAATTTTCCAGCGTACTGATTGTCCTTACAGACATGTTGAGCAGCCATATAAATAGAAGTATGTTGTTGGCCTTGGTGCCTAGTGCATACATCCTAAATCATAAGGAATGCAGAAGTTACATGGTATAGTATTGAGTGAATTTCTATTTATGCTTTTGAATTACAAAAAAACCAACAAAAAACTCCAAGCAAACCCAAAGCTGAAATAAAATTTGAAAGCATCATAGGTAAAGACAGTCAAATGGCTTTCAAATATCTGGTCTCTTTTAAAATATGTTCCAGAAGCTGATCTTAAAAAATCCTCTCTGTGGCTTTGTCTCGGTGACTCACTTCATTTAACTGTTGATCACACTTTTAATTTTTTTGCTGGTGAGATGTTCTCAGTTAGAATCAGCTAAACCAATTTGCAGATCAGGATTTAAAAACACTCGAGCCCAATATGCCAATTTCTATACTCTTGAGTTCTCCTACTCCCCATCCCTTCCTTATGCACTAAGAGAAAATGATCTGTCTAGTTTTAATTTATCTTGCACAACACAAACTAAGCTTGTTAAGTTCAAGTCAATTAAAATGAAATGTTTGAGCATATGTCAGCTTCTCAGAAACTTGTATTGTGTAATCCAGCACTCCGCTATTCTGACAAGCTGAAGGAATGTTTCCGGTAGAGGAATCGGTCAGAAGTGAATCATCATCTGTGGGGAAAAGAGGAGGGGAACAAAAGTCAAAATCTTGTCCTCTAGGAATTAGGCTTAACTTACTTGTGAGTGAACTCTGGCTACCTCTGGAAAGGTTATGACCTAGAATAGCCCATGTCATTGCAAAACAGTGTTCAAGTTTGTTGTTGTAGTCATCCTTCGTATTTGGCTGACATGGAGGGAAAATCAGCAGCTGAGGAAGTAACTTCCTCTGAACCTTTGATCCCACATTCTGCTGCTGCTCTAACAGTAGCCTTAGGAAGAGTAACTGTCAGGCTTCTCTTGCTTAAATGTGTCTTTAGTGTTGCATCATGTTCTGAAGGAGATAGTCCAACTTTACTTGTACCGTTATATTATCTCTTGTTGAAGAAAAAAATGTTGAACATGTTGTGTATTATCCTCTTTCCTTTGTAAGCATGTGTTCTGTAGAAACCACTGATAGAAAAGCTATTGCACTTGAAGTGGAAGCCTCTGAACATGTCAGCTGTTCTTTGTAGTAGGAGCCTACTAGGCAGAACTATTTACTGCAGATATGAACTTGTCATTTTGCTTCTGAAGTAGGATTTGATCATTAGATTGCAGTAATCCTCTTCTTGGCACATAAATTGTGGAAAATGCAAGGCTGAGATCAGAATCACTTTGAATACAATGTAGCTCACTGTGAATTCTGGTATGTCAAGGTTTAGACTTCTGCTTGAGTAACTTGAATTGTCTTTGCTTCTTTAGAATAACTCGTATGACAGTGTTGAAGTAATCAGTCTCTTTAAATGATAGTAAATGAAGTTGTATGCTCGTGGTCATGAAGCTAGAATGGGTAGTACTTAGTTTAGTTAAACACTGATTTTATTTATTTATTTATTTTGACTTTTAATTGGAATCCTGATGCGACTTTTAGCCCAAGGGAATTCCTGAGCCACATTTCCATATCTCTGTAAGAAGCGGTAAAGGAAAATACTAGCTTTGCCAGCTCTTGATGCATGTGCTCTATGTCTCTAAATTCTGGGAAAGCTCCATGCTTATAATAAAAGCTATAAATAAAATTAGTGTAGAGAATGGGAAAAAAAAAAAGGTCTTGAAGTTCTCTGGTTTATTTGTTGATTCTGTCTCATCCCATTCCAAGATTTGAAATCCATTAAGTGCAAGACTAGATTGTGTTATTTTGCTTTTGTTCTTGGAACTGTTTAGGTACAGATTTTTGAGCTTTTCTGCAATTGTGCAAGATAGAATTAACTGGTTCATGAGATCAGTTACATTCTAGCAGGTGGAGCTTTAAGACAATGGCCAAACAGGGAGGCCATTTACATGACAAGCAGAATTCTCTGACCTGAAGTATGGCTGCTGTCTAATACTGGACTGTTGCTTGGCAGCTTTATTTCCTTTGAGCAGTGGTTTGTTAGTATATTGGCTGTGCAGACAATTTGTTGTGCAAAACATGATCTTGCATCCCTGTGCAGGCAGGTTTGTCTCTCTAGCAAATTGCCCCTTTTTCTTTTTGCCTTCCAGTGTATATATACATCTTGGTGTTCTATTCGTGGACATACAAAGCTTTAAATAGAACTTGGCATTTGTCTCTCATGAATCATGCATTCATCAGCATCTGTGATACATTATTAATCTTTAATCTGAAGATTCGAGTTGTCACTGAAAACATGCATCTTAGCCTGTTTTAATATTACCAAGACAGGAAAAAACCCAGCAAAATCATCATGACACTTTGTTTTTATGAGTGGTTTAGATGAAAATTGAATTGTTCTGTTTATACTTATGAAAGCTTGTGTATGGGGACACAGGTGGAAAAATAATATATAAGGAGGGAAATAGGATACACAGTTGCTTGATTTAACATTGTTCTGCCTGGAAGAACTACTAGTGAAAAATAAATTCAAGGAATCACTTTATTTTTCCAGAATGCAAATGCTAGAGAATGGTAATGCTCGTATAAGACATTACCATTCTCCATTTAAAACTGGAGATGTTTTAAAATCATCTTTGTAAGCAACTAAAGGGAGAGAGGCATGAAAAGACTTAAACAAAAAGAAAAGTTTGAAGCTTTTGGTCTTTTCTTCTGTCTACTATTCTTGGTGCACACCATTGGTGTCTGCTGATCCCATTCCAGGACTTGAGATTCTGACTTGCAGTGCTTACCTACTGCTAAGATTATAGTCTGATTTAGGGACTGGTAACATTTAAGATCAGTATGTTTGTCTAAGTTATCTGTTTGAGGTGTGTGCTCGTGTGG
>NW_009915064.1:57678-62211 GCF_000696875.1 Nestor notabilis | reverse complement strand
GTAGGGGAGCTGTTGGGAGATTTCCAGGGGTGTGTGTGGTGGGGAAATCTTATTGCTGTGGGAAAGATGCTACCTGGATATTGAGCTAGAAGGGGGCTGGGAGAATGTTCCCAGCCAGAGTAAGTGTAACTGCTGCAAATGGAAATGGTTGTTCAGAGAGCTACAAGGAGTTAGGACAACTGGACCATCAAATAGGTTTGTTGCAGTGCTTGACTGGGGTGTGCCAAAGTCATTCCTTTGGCTGCTGAGTAGGAAGTGTTTGAAACCTTGTTATTAACAGTAACAGAGGACTTTCTCCTCCCCCTTCTTCAGTTGATGCTTCCTCAACAAAAGAAGACCTTGTGGTTGATGTGCACAAATACCTTGTTTGAACAAATGGAGCTGTTGCTTTCTCATTCTGTAATTCAGGCCTTGATTACTTACATGCAGTTTTAAAAATGAAATTTAGATGAAGCTGCTGTATTCAAGCAGAATGACCCTGAGAATTAAACAATTATTGGTAAAGAAATACTTGCCTTGTGATTTACTTTAAATTATTTTAAACTTTAAATTATTTGCTGGGTGCCTGCATGAAATACAATACCTGTGTTGCTAAACTTATTCTGAACTCTAGCGGTGATTTAACCTTGAATTGTTTTTCGCTTACTTTGGATTTTAGACTGAGTAGGAGTTGATTGACACTGAATCCTTATACCTGCATATTATTTTGATGAAAAGGTAGTATTTTAGAATAAGATGGCCTCTTTGAAGGAAAACAGTTCGTCTCTGACATGTGGCACTGAAAACTTCACATTACACCTAAAATTTTGATCCTCATGCTCCCACTGCTCAGATACTTTGGTTTGGTTCTAGTGTGTAATTACTGGTGCATCTTCTCTGCAGCCAATTCTGATGTTTCGGATTTTTTTTCTTACACAGCAACAAAAGAGGAGAAAGTTAAGAACAGGAGACTTGCTTCAAAAATGTCAGCAGCCATGGAAATTAAGGCAGTTTTGGAACTTACAGACAAAGCTGGTAGTCTCATCATTAAACATGATGTAGCTACAGCTTTCTTGGTAACTCATACAGTCTTCCTGAAACCTCTTCTTTAGTGCAGACTTCCATAAAATGATGCAAATCTGTTGGCTACAAACTAGTCCTAAATGTTTAATCTCTTGAGTATTGTCAATTTTTGCAATGTTTCAGCTATTGGGCTCCTCCTGTTACAGCTGTTGAGATATTTTGTTCATAAAAGACACTATTGAGGCACAATGCTTCTGTATGTGTTATTTAGGTCCCAATCAAATTCATTAAACCTCAGTGTTTTTCATAACCCATACAATATTTGTAGACTCATGTATTAGTTACTTTCCTGCAAGTCCTCTTTTGTGAGGCAGTTACTTAAATGTTTTCCAGTGTATAAAAAGAACTTTTAAAAAGGCAAAAAAGCAGCCTGTATACAATGTCAGATATTTGGTATTTGTGTGTGTTTGCATACGTGCATTCAAAACCATTGAAGCTGAGTGTGTGTGTGTATACACTGTACCTTGTTCCATCCAAATAATGTGAAATAGTTAAAAGTGGTATGAATCATAATGACAGACTTGGTGCCTCGGTATCCAAGATACGTTAACATGCTGATAAGTTACTTGTTTTCCTGCTGTGAGAACTGGTTGCTGTATTTGATTCTTTAGCTGAATACAAACTAAATTAAATCTGCAGTGACCTTTATTGTGCTCTAGCTAATGACCCAGTTAACCTCTGGTTAATTTTCTGTCTCTTGGTGTCCTGGGAACAGGGACATGTTTACTTCAGTTGCCACAAACCTTTAGAAATGTGCCACTGGCATTTATTATTCTAGAGCTGTGTGTTTTAATAGAAATTAGCTAATGGGCCATGGGGGTCTGCAGAAGTTGTAGAATGCCAATGAGGAGTTTTCTTTCATTTTTCCTCCACCCTGATTTACATGACTAAGCTTTTAGCTTTTCTTGGTTTTGTTTTTGTTTCTTGAGTATTGATCTGTCTCCTGTGGAGGAAACAAACTATTTGCTTAACGTGCAGGAGGACATTATTGTTGGCAGCTTCCCAGAGACTCCCCTCTTCTGCATGCTTTAAATTAAACTGGAACCAGCACAGACATTGCTAGGGAAGTTTGCAACTAATGCAGTATTATTATTTCATGGCTGTGTTATGCAAATAAATCTGAATATAACCATAAAATTAACAATAGTGAAGACCTTTTCTAACAGCAGATCCGAATACCACTTTTCTGATGCAAATAGGACTCCCTGGCAAGTGGGTGGGCTCATCTATGAAGTACAAGTTCCTATGCAGGAAATGAAGTTACACTGACAGAACAGGCTTCAGAACAAGGCAGAATGATTGTCCACACCCATTTGTAATAACAATCCATATTGTCTGTGTCACACATCTATTAATTAATGCACAGTCAAAAAACAAGTGGAATCTTTCCTGATGTGTAGGACTTGTAGTGCTTACAGGTTGAGGCCATGAGAAACAGCTGTTCTAGGGCCAGTCCTTTCTGCTTTGTCTGTTCCTTGAAGATTTTACCACAAATTTCCTTTGGAAAGGAAATCCTTCTTTTTTGTTTTGCTCATGGCAGTGACGAGAAAGGTAGAAGCAGCTTACCAAGTGCTCAGCCTCACCCTCTGATATAGCTGCTCTGCAAAGAGCAGATGGAAACGCTGCTGCAGCAATCCCAAGTCCTGTGTTGGTCGTGTGAACAAATGGATTTGGAGGGGGAGTGGGAAAACTTGGGCTGCTTTGCTGAACTATAGGACACTTGTTCAGACTTGCAAGTTTTATTTTGGGCCTTTCTGTGACCTTACAATCACTTCTTGATGATCATATGTTGAAAATATGAAACACTGAGAGGACAGGAGGATTTTCCATGAAGAGTTTCCTGCGAACTTGCTCTGCTCAGGCTGGTGGCTTAGATCACCACGCAAAATAAGCAGTGTCTGTGCTCTGTGTGTGCCTTGGGTATATTCTGTGATTTTTGCTAGAGACCAGCTCCATCCACCAGCTGGGGAGAACTGGCATTCTCTTATCTGTCCTCATTTCCTTGTTACCTGTAAAAAACATCAAACATGGAAAAAAACATTCCCAAGACAGGACTGTACAAGCTTTATCACTCATGAAACCGTTGCCATCCAAATGGGACTTTGCATATATTCTACCTGGTAGTCAAATGAACTTCTTAATTTCTTCTAAGAGCCTGTTCATAAAGGATCCACCACATCATATCCTACTGGGCATCACAACCCTTTGCTTCCTTATTGTAAGGGGAGAGAAGTTGTGTGACCATAAAAATAACACTGAAGTTGTGGATTGTTTATGTTGTTATAATGTGGCTTTGTGCCTGAACTTAAGTGATGAAAGTGTGTCCTCTATGCTCCTGGGGTGATTTTAAAAGTATTTATTTATTTTTACTTCTGGCAGAGGAAGATGTAAAATCTCAACCTCTGCGTTGTTTCGTTTTTCTTGAGAATTAAGTCTTAACAAAAGGAATTTTAAGTTGGGGGATGTTAAAGCCCTCCCTTTTTACCAGTTGGAACATCTTGAAAATGAAAACTTTTTCTGTCAATCATCAGAGAGTACAGGGAATTCCACATACAAAGGGAGCTACAGTGCCCCACAGCTTAGTCCCTGGTCTTTTCTGTTTATGAGCTTATTCTGTCAGGGTCTGTTAGTTTTGGTATTGTTAGCGGTTTAACAGGATTTCAGACTTGGTGGTGGTCTCCATGGGTCCTTTCCCTATTTCACCTCTGAGTATTCCTACTGCTAGAGGAAAAAAGCAACTGTGACTGAGAAGATTGGAATTACACACAGTGTAATTCCCTTATTCATAAATTTATAAGGGAATTGCTTCTCTTGGTTAGTAGTTGAGAGGAACCTGATCACACACTTTGGTAAGGGAGGGAATATACTTTTCAGGTATTTCAAATCCTAAGCTCAGTGATACCTCTTTGGTTTTGCTTGTGTTTAAAAATAAATCAATGAGATAAGTTATTCCTGTGTAGATGTATGTGATGTTTCTATTAATTTGTCCAAATCTGCAGTCAGTACTATTGAGTCAGTCTAAGGAGAAGAACTTGCTCAGAGTGAAGACCTAAGCTCAGTTCCTTCAAAACCAGGTAAGAAAAATATGTTAAGTACATTATACTGTGCTCTCGGTAATGTTCTCATGTGGATGTGCTCAGATTAAATTTTGTGATTAAAATTAGTTTTGCCCTCTTGTTGAAGGGGCAATCTGACATTGTATATTCAACTACTGTCACAAGTGGGTTTTGAGTACCTTACAATGCAATGAATTGTGGTCAACTTTTGAAGATGAAGGTATGGAAGTGTAAGGAAGATGAAGGAAAAACCTAAAACACTTCTGAAGTAGGATTTCAGAAAGAAATTTCAGAAGTGCTGTTCCCTGACTTTCATTGCATCTCTAATTGCAAAAATGGAAATGATTTTTTTTTAAAAAAGATCTTGAATGATCATAAGATATTTCATATAATACTTGATGAATATCTTAAGAAA
>NW_009915064.1:35853-57647 GCF_000696875.1 Nestor notabilis | reverse complement strand
GCTTTTGCTTATAGAAAAGAAATTAACCTTCCTAATGGTTCTTTATTTCAAATACTTAACTGTTCAGAGCTTCTACTCTTGACGCAGTGTGGTTCCTGCAGTGTGGAACTTAAGGACAATTTAGATACTACCTCTGTCTCAAAGGACAATATTTTGCATAAGTATTCTGTAGAATAGGTGTGGTAAGAAGCAGCTAATCTCACATATTTCTGCTTGAAAATCATTCTTTTTCAAATGTAAACCCTGTAATGGAAAACAGTATGTTATTTTTGGACTAAACTTTTATTTAAAGACAATTGACTAAAAAATTGGATTAGGTTTTGATCTTGCAAACATGACTACAAATCTTAATGGCATTAATGAATCTCCTTGTTTAGCCCAATGGATAGAATTTCCAAAACCTTCTTCCCAAAAGTTAAATGTAAATTGCCATGTAGCTCTAGGGGTAAGCAATACGAGTGCTGGTTGTTTGTGGATACTGATTCCATTACTATTCCCAAGATTTAAATAAATATTTAGTGTATTGAAATCTACCCTGTTATGGGTTTCTTTTCTGTTTTTACAGTATATCTAGAAACTCTGGAGGAAAAAAAAAAAACAAACAGAACAAAACCAAAAAAACCCCAAGCTTTGAATTACCATCTGTCTTTTTTTCCCCTCTTTTCTTGGTGCTTCCTAATTATTGTGAATGGTTCATTTGCCAAGTAGTTTTCAACACAGAATTCCAGTAACTCTGTCAAGTCTCTTTTCTTCAAGGCAGAATTTAACAAGACTGTGTGCCTTCTCCAGGTAGTGCAGATGCTCAAGTTAACACAGTGATTAAGGAAACTTTTCTTGAACTACAGTGTTTTCCTAAATCACAGCAATGCAATAGAAATCCCTTATTCAGAATGTTTCACAGAATAAAGCATGACTGTGTCAAGTTTTGTTGAATTAGTTTTCATTGTTTCAGCCCTTGAATATGTACAGGGTAACTTCATTTTTCCTCCATACAACTGATTTGAAGGCTGCAAATGTCACTTTTCCATAGCACCGGACTGTGAGTGAAACTTTGCAAATGGAAAAGAAAATATAAGGGATAATATTCTTGGCTTGGAAGATGTTATGTCCAAGAGTTTAATACCAAACTTAATCTCTTATTTATGCCATATTCTACTGTTTCCCTGGTATTAATTTGGAGTCAAGTGACTTCAGTACAGTCGCACTAGGATACTTCAATATGAAGAGAAAAGGTTCTTACTCTTAGCTCTTTAGACCATTTCTCTTTAAAGACATCTGTTTTTACCATTCAGGAAAAAAGTTGGCATTTAGGCAGGTATACTCTATTGTATTTGTTGTTGCCTCTTCCTATATGTGTTTGAGTGGGGTCTTTTGGAGTTCTGCTTATTTCACATTTATTAAAACTCATGGGGGGTAAAGAAGACAAACCTCCCCTATTTATTTATTTTCTTCAGTTCAAACTGAGTCTTGAATCATCTGATAAGCGTGAATAGGTAACGTGGACTCTATAGGAGCTGCACTGAAAGGCCTCTAATTGAACCATGCGCACTTCTAAAGGGACGCCTGGTAGATTCGGGAGGTGCACAGCTCTCTTGCTGCTGCGCAGTGCTGCTTCTGTATGTGTGTGTTCCTGGCATTTAACTGAGTCATGTTATTGGAGGGAATAGCCTTGTCAGTCCTTCAGTGTTGCTCTGGCTGTGGTCATTTGTCCAAGGGATCCATATATTTCAGTGTGATGGTATCTGTGTTATGGAAATTAGGAATTCATTATTTTGAATTTACTGTGAAGTGTTATAAAATGGGAGCACAAAGCCTATAAGCAATTAAAATGCAGATGCTGGTCATTCACTTGCATGTTGAACTTCAAGTTTTAACTCTACCTTCTTCATTCTGCATCTTTTTCTGACATGGGCTGCAAATAGGACTCAAAGATATTTCCAGATTTTTATGAAAACATGAAATCAAAAATATTTTTAGACTTGTGGCATCAGGAACTTCCTCAGTGCTCACTTCAGATACAACCTTGCCGTATCTAAGGTATTAGATACACACTGATAGAGAGGAGGGCTCCACGTTCAATATAAATGTAAAAAAGCTTTAGACGCTGCTGATTATCTGTTGCTTTGCATGAATAACTACAGCAGCTTGCACATACCTGGGATTTGGCAAAGAGACCAAGACTGCAAATCCTTTGCAATAGCACTGCACTCAGATTAAGTTCCTGTGAAATCTTCCCTCAGTCACTAATTTCACACTCAAGGGATGAAACCATGGACAATTTATACCATAAAAATCTTGTTTTAATAACCGCTTCCTTGAGCATTAAAATGTTTTTAGTAGTTATTGTTTTTTGATAAGGAAATTGTGTATAACACCTTCGAAGTAAATAATTGTAGATTGTGAGATGTTTTGTTTTAGAATTGGAGCATCTATGACAATTTAGAGGATGCTGGGAGTGTGAGGCCCAAACCACATTATTCTAACAGTTCAAATTCTATTTACTGTGGCAGTTATGAGCAGAAATAACAATTTAAGTAGCTTATTAACATCTACTTTATCTTTATTTGGAAAGTAAAACTTGATTTTTGCAACGTTTTATGTGCAACAGAAAAAAAATGTAAAATGAGTAAAGTGGACTGTGAAAACTGTAGCCAATTTTTTTTTATGAATAATATTTTAATGTAATTGTCATAAGAGCTTTCTGCGTTGTTTTGTTTGAAGAGCAGGTTTTCAGTGATTGGGTGGGACAGCTGCCCCCGAACCCAGAAAGTTAGGGGGAATATATATTCATTTTTAATTTGTCTTGTTTGAACATTTAGTGTTAGCTAAGTGATGACATGTCTAAGAATGAGAAAATAATAATAGGACTTTCAGCCAATATACTTGCTGTTTATTACTTTGCTTATATAGGGAATATGGTGAGGGGAATTTGGTGGTGTAGTAGTTGGTTTTGGTTGGTTGGGTTTTTTAATACCAACTTCCCATCTCCCCACAATATAATGCAGATGTGTGGTTTTCATTACATATTTATTGCTGGGTAGATTACTTTGGATTAAAATACCTTAACGGTATAATGATTGTCTTGCTGCATTTTCTTCACGCTTTCATGTTCATTAGAAATGCGGAATCCAAGACACATTCATGGCAAATTTAGAAGTGTGCTTCAGTTGTTTCTCTCCTAGTATAGGCTCTACCTACATATATTTGCTTGTTAAAAAAAAGAAAAGATGAAACAGAAATGACAGCAAGGAATACAACTTGTTACGAAAGTAGAAAAATTGTCCGAGTTGTTTTGTGTATTACATGTTGCCAAGCAAATGCCTGGCGGAGGGTGTGATTGAATTAGGTTATTAGTCAGAAATGGGAGGCCACAGATGAGTTCTATTGGTTTTTATTTATTCATTATTTTGTTTCCTGTGGCTCTTAAAACTCTTTCTTAAAATTAGCATTACAGATGCAGGCTGGAAGTATGATAGTGCTGCAGCTTAAAATGTCTAAAACACAGATATGCTTTGAGACAATTCTTTAAGCCTGTTACTTTAAATGGACCAAACACCAGTATTTTTTATACAGAAATGAATGCCAATTTAATCTACATATTCTACAGGTGATGTTACCTTCTTTATATTGCAAAATGCATGAGACTTTTTGATCATTTGGTGTGAAACTGCAAAGTTACCATAGATGTGACCGCATTTGTGACAATTTGTTATTCATGTGGGAGTCTGTGTGACCACACAGATTGGATGTTGTGCTTGGTTGAACTATACAGAAAGTTGTCAGCATATCAGTTAGTATATTGCTGCCACTGTGGCCCCCAACTGAAAAACAAGAATGTTTTAAGTTCATTATATCTTTTTTAACTAGAGATTTTCTCTTGTTTCATCTGACCAGTCTGCGGCAGTTTGGATTCTCTTTATTGCTTGTGCTATACTCTGAATGGCTATACAGAAATAGAGATCTTCATCTTTTGTAAGAAGCTATGGTGTGCTGGTTTCTATTTTCAACCAAATTCTTAAGAGGAACAGGATTTATTTCTTAGTAAAAGCCTGGAGCTATTTCCGTCTGTAAATTTGTGATGCCACTTTGTAGTGAAGGAAGCTGCAGTGACATGTCTGTGCCAGAACTGTTCTTTCTAATGCTGCTACTTCATGTTTCTCCAGACCTCTCCTAATGTGTGTCGTGTATGATGAATTAGAGTCTGAATTAACTATGCTTCAAATTTAAGGTGTGTTTAATTAACTGCATAAAATGTTAGAGATTGGAGAAGCCTTTCCCTGCGACATCAGATCTTTTCAGAATTCCTTCTGAGCATTCTTGTAATGTTATAAAAATTCTTTGAAAATCAGTGACAATAATTCTGTTTGGAAATAAGGTGTACTGAATTCTGCATTGTGTAGCTTTACGTACACAATAGTTAGTGCTCGTTGTGCTGTGCATGCCAACAAGAACAAAAAAAGTCTTCCTGTGATATTTGTGGTAAATTGAACTAGTACTTGTTGGCTCTGCTTCTCTATTGCAGAGTAATTTAGGCTAGAAGGGGCCTGTGGAGGTCATTTAGTTGAATTCCTTCCAAGCAGGAGATGACTTCAGAATTAAATTGTAATTTATTGCTCCTGTCTCTTGCTTAAATATGGACTGTCTCCTTCCAAGTGAAGTGCAGCTGAGGTAATATTATGTCTGACCTATTAATTCCATCCAGTCAGGCTCTGTTACGAAGATGGGCGTCTCTGATCTCTGCTAATGCAGAATGCAGCAGAGGTACCTGATTGCAATGGAGAGATGCCTTTGTTACATGCAAGTTGGAGATGTTACTAGGGAAAACATAGAGTACCTCTGACTTCTTGTACAACACTGATTTCCACAGTGACAAGTCTAAAATATGCTGCAAATATCATCTACTCACGAAAGCATGTGCATAAGAGAATGAGACAACGTGGCTTATGTGGAGATCTGTGCTGTTATTGCTAATTGGTTTCTATGAGATTGTGTTCCTTCTCCAGCAGAGGTGGCCTGTGCAATAGCTGAACATAGGACAGAGTTTCTGGAAGCTATTCCCCAACCTGAAAACAAGAGGAAGCTGAACTAAATATAGTATAGTACGCAAAACAGGGGTATTGTAAGCCCATTGGTTTGTTGTGGCTGGGTGGCAGTTATTGTTGAGGCTACCAAAGTGAGTCATCTTGTCCTCTATAACTGAAGGGAAGTTGCTTAAGGGGGTTTTGGCTGTCCACAGAGTAATTTGAAAATCTTCCCCAAATGAACCTTTTATTTTTTTTTATTTTTCCTTCAACAAAGTGTTTTCCACAATAAAAATATCATACTCCATAATACACATTTATACCAAAATCAATATGCAAAGCATGTGATTAAAAGACAAGCACAGCTGGCATTTGAACATCACTTTTAATTGCGGCTGTTCCTACATTCTGTACACTTCAAGGAAATTAATGGCAGTGTTGCAGTCCTTCAAGAAAAATTAATTATCCCTGCTGATTCCCAGTTCCCGTGCTTGCTTCCTGAACTCTGCTTTCTGATAGCCCAGCAGGCTTGGAGAGCCACTGTTTATTTATACAGAATATTTCCTTGCGTTGAGGGGAGTGTGTGAGCATTTAAAAATTTACCAGCTGTTTCAGGTCACTTACAGCTGAAGCAGTTCTTTCGTTCTGAATGATTTATTTAGTTGGCCTCTCATTGAGTTGTCAGCAGTTTGCACAGACTGTAACCACGTGAAGAAAAGATCCTAATTTGTCAGCTGGAGAGAAGGGGAGTTGTTTGTAGTCAGAGAGAAAAAGGAATTAGTTCATTTTGTGGGCCTGACATGTTGGCTATCCCCAGATGCAGGACTGAAAGAAAGGTGGCTGTCAGCCATGCATTTGTGATTAGAGATTGAAAGGAGAAGAAGGGGGGGAGTGTGTGAGGTTAAAGGAAGGTAGCTGAGATTGGAATACGGTATTTCTTCTGAAAGACGTGAGAGAATGTACATGTGTGCGCATTTTATGCCTCAGAGGGAAACCTAGAGGGAGTTGTCAGAACTGTGAGCAGATATGAACAAGGAGATGAGCTTTCCTCTGGCTTGAGAATAAGATAGTATATGATGTTAAAAAGAAATAACCACAGAATGTTGAATAAGATGAGACTGTGAAGTAGATACCTCCTGACTGACTCATCTGCGGTGGCAGTTCATGACAGTAGGAAGTTTGTCAGATGTATGGCACAGTTGCTTTCAAAGAAAAAAGATATCAAAATGAGATTGACAATAATGCCAAAGCTCTCAGAGTTGTGTATTTTGTGGATGTTTATACATGCAGACAATTACTGGTAGAGACAAATGGTACTGAGAATCTAGAATGGGTGCAAATCTGATCTGTCAGATACCCATTGTGTGTGTGTATTATGTATATTTTCTTAATAGCTTGACTTGCCATAGTAACAGTCTAATGACAGGATTTTCAGGGATTTTTTTTTAGATGTGTTTAACTTTGTCTTTCAGTGCTCATAGCACATTGATCTCTACTAATAGCTATTGCTTATGAATATTGGCAATTTCATATACAGTATTTAAAATGATTGGAATTGTACCCATAGCTCTCGTTTTGTAGCCTACTTAGTTAATGAATCTGTATTTATGACACATAGAGGTTAAACTTGGCTTATGATTTTTGACAACTTAAATAGTCACTAAAATTAGTCTAGTAGGATGGTTCTGCATTAGATGTGCAAGAACTATTCTTGATTGCTTTGCTTGAGTAACCATTCTGTTGGTCCCTGCTATATACTATATTCTGGTCTCTTTAAATACCTGCCTTTTGTTCTTTTTCAGCCTGTTTAATGTTTTCTCTGCAGAATTCTGCCCAGTGGGTACACTGTCTGCTTACAAAATGCAAGTTTCAAAACTGAGAGAGACCTTTTAGGGCAGAATTAATTGGTATTTTTGGCTTGTAAGAGAGAGATTTATAGCAAATATTATACTCCTTGCAGTTATATGCTAATTACAGTGGTAATATATACAATTGCACTCCATCAGAGTGACTGAAAGCTTAGAAGGATGTTTTCCTTTGCCTGTAGGTAGCATGTGAGAGACACCATCAGTCACTATCAGAGACTTGTACATTATGCACTCCTCTGAGTTCCTGCTTTCTTGGGTGCATTCAAACTGGATGGTGTTTCATTCCCAAGTTGTTTTTATTTATATTTTTGTACAAGGTCAGTGTTTCTTGCATGGTTATAGGTGATAATACAGGAGACGAACGAAAATTGTAATATTTGTGAATGACGGCACATGTCACAATACACAGAAAGGATGAGGAAGGGGAAATAAACTGGTGCAGAAAGATAAACTGAAAGCATCACCAACTACATATTGTTTCATCTCTGAGAATATTCTAAATGGGGAGGGGGGGGGGGGTGGAGGGTGTTAAGAAAATGCAGCTGTCCTCAGATATAAGTAGGATTTGTTGCGCTTGAAACTATTTTTAGTAGTATGGCTAAACTAAGCTTCTTGAAATAGCCAAAATACAATGGGTGTAAATAACTTCATTGTTGCAATGACACAAAAAAGTGCCTAGTCCTGCATGGAAGTTTCAGTCATGTTTAATCTAGATTCCAGCTCAAAGCATTTTAAATAGAAGAAGAATCTAGAAAAATACATACTCTTAACAAGTGAAAAACCTTGTTTCTAAAGGAAAGTATTTTTGAAATCAAAATACATCAGGAGTGTCAAGGATTGCCTATACATAGGCCTGATGTGAGCCTTTCTCAGTAGAACGCAGTGTTTTTTGCAGGACTTTTTTGTATAAATGAAAAGGGAGCAGAGTTTCATTGTAATAAGTATTAAAACCCAAATTCAGGCAGTGTAAAGCAATAGAGAGTATTAGGTTCTGTGTGTATAAATAATTGTGCTTGCTTTAAGTCTCTGGTGGAGTTACAGAGTGCGTGTTCTGAAATGTGCCCAGAGACATCTCTATCTCTGGGGACTAAATTCTCCAGTGCTGTGGTGGTAAAACATACCTGCTCTGGGGAAGTAATGAATTTGTTCAGGAAGTGCTGGCTCTGTGTTTAACTATAGTGTGTGTTGAACTACTGTATTCCTGTTCTTGGAGTAATGGAGTGGTTTTGTTCTGATGAGATAGGCTATTTTCCCTTTTTCTCTTAATGACTTACAGATCTTTTCTTATGTATGTGCTCCTGTCTTCTCTTTCCAGTTTCATTTCTCCATCTCTTCCCCCTCTCAGCTCTCCTGTTATAAGAAGTAAAGACCAATGATGATGCTTTTGTTACTTTTCCTGTTCTTGGGAACCTTTGACAGGTTGCGTGCTCAGTAGCTAGTCTTTCCTGACTGTTTTTACTTGATGTACTAATTCTGTTTTCAAGGAACTGCTTAACCAGCACCCTTCACTTTATAGAAGTGGAGGGGGAAAGTGGGTACAGCAGCAAGGTTTCAAAGTCCCGACTTACTGCGTCTGTTCTTGAAATTTGCAGCAGTACTTGACAGGTTAGGAAGGGAAAAGAAACTTCCTTATTCCTTTCCATCCTCCTTAAAAGGGGTCTTTAAAGAGATCACTTGATGAAGTTGCTTTCCAGATGATGATTGTCTTGCAATTCACATACTGTGTATTCCAGTAAACAGGTTGAAGTTTGTTATACACAATATAGGTTTGACTCTCTTCTTCTAGTGTAACTGTTCAGGTTTCAAGGAAATTACTTCTGAGCTTGTATCAGGATAAAGGAAAAGGAATTTCATTCTTAAATCTAGAAACTGAAGTACCTTAAGTTTCTCCTCTTTCTTCTGCTGCTAGAATATGTGAAACCAGCAAGGAATCTTTCTTTGACTGAGCAAAGAATTGGTGCCCCTTTGGCAGTGTGTTTACTGTACGGTGTCAAACCTTGGGGAGGTTATGAAGGCAAGATTCTAGCTTCTCCGTGATTTTTGTCATCTAATAGAATAATTTTAGGGGGAGGAAGGTATTGGCTATAAATGAATATATTTTTGGAGACCGGTGGCTGGGTGGATCAGGTAAGTGGCTTGTTTTAGGGAAAGGCTTGAGATAAAAGCTTAAGCTGAACAATTTTCTGTTAGCCAATTTCTGTCAGTCTGTATACCTATTAATTGTTCAGTGCAAGCACAGCTGGGAATCAGGCATAATAATTCTTGGTCTAGTTATAGTTCAAGGAAGTTTTAGGTGAAGCTGAGGCCAGAGCTGAAGAAGACTAACATGTTGCAGAGGGCCATTGATGAATGAAAGGAAGGGGGTTGTGTTTGGCCATAACAGGCAAATGGAGTTAGTTAATTTAATGGCTTACAAAAGGAGTTGTTTTGTAGTAGACTTTGAGACCGTAAGATGTAAAGCTCATAATATAAAGATACAGTTTTGTTGTTCTAATCTCATACTAAATTAAACAGCAGATGGAATGGAGCGATCTCATGTTTTTTAAAATTGAATACCTCAATTGCTGGAGTGCTAGACATGTACACAGCACTAATGAGAGGTACTTAAAAACAAAACCTGGATTTGCAAACACGACATCATGATTCAATATATGTGATTAAATTCTGTCACATCGCACACTTCCAAACTACCTTTGTAAAGAATCCCCTCATCACTAATGTGAATTAGTGAATTTCCTCTGCTGTGTCTGGCATGATACAAAAGTGGAGTCATGTAGAGAAGCATCTAACTACCATTCTGCAAAGAAGAAAATGTTAAAAACATCAGAAGGTAATCACTAAACCTGGTATTCAGTAATTGCAATAGTCTAGTTACAGCCAGCCATTTATAGCTGCAGCAAGCAACCATTCCCTTCCAACCATATGGCAAATATGAATCCATTATGGTAACAGTAGGAAATAGCAATGTGTGCATATATAGATGTTATCAGTTCTTCAGGTGTACCACAGGTCTAATTGTAGAATGAATTATGAATGCAATAACTGTAACTTAACAATTCTTGTGTGTTCATTGTGTTGCTGTGAATGTATCGTGGCTTGTAAATAATTAAAACGTGCTTCTTCTCTCTTCCTTGAGGTTTTTCTTATGTGTATGTAATACTGCTGGACTTGTTATTGTCTGAGCATTCTGTGATGAAATTCTAATGCAAAGACACAACTACATAAAGCAGCAAACGAAAGCTGCAGAGATTTAATCTCACGATGAGTATGTGCAGACAGTGGTTCAGAATTGAATTTCAAACCTGAAAATATTTTTCATTTGTGGCCACGTGAATGGCAACTATTTATCACATCTCTGTTATCTCCATGCAAACTAAGCACGCAAGATGTGATGGAAAGTATGCATTTAATTACTTCTTTCAGCTAAATCTTTTGTAAAAGATAGTTTGTAACCTTAAAATTACCAGCCAGTTGCTGGTAGGTGTTTGTTTACCTGCCAGAGAGTCCCTAATGGTAGAAAGAAAAAATAAAAAACCAAAAGGATCAAGGGTTTTACCAGAAAAACAAAATTTGAGCTCCTTGTTCCTGCATCCATTTCTCCAGTGAGAAGATATAATCAAAACTTATCCAAGTTATAAAAGTTTGTAGCATATTTTCTCTTGATCATGAATGTGATCTGCATAAACAATTTCTAGTGTGTCATATAGAATCTATCTTTGGAATTAGTATGCCATACAAAGCAGTTCTGGGGCAATCAACTACAGCAGTTCAATTACTGGCTGTTGAATTTTTCATATTTTCTCAAATCTTAGCCATACATATGAACTTTCTTTCTCAAATATCATAGATAAGTTTAGCAGTGGCTATGCAGAATGATATAGAGGTTTATGCGAATTAAAGAAAGATACCTTGTAAAAGGAGAAACAAAACTAAAAAAACCCAAACAAGAAACCAAACTTAAACTTGCTAAGAAATACAGTAGAACTCCATTCCCTGAGGGAGGGAAAAGTGGATACTGATAATTTCCTGAAAGGCTTTCATCATCTTCTTTATTTTCAGAATTATGTAGGACTTGGCTTTGGAAATGTTGACCGTTCTGCAGATTTCATGGTGTTTCAGTAAAGCTTGGGGTTTCTCTCTTTGGTTCTTACAGCGTCTTCAGTTGCACCAAGTTTTTACTTTCAGCGGAGGTGTAAAAAGCTGAAGGACAGTAAGTGTTTCTCAGTGCTAGATGAGTCCTGACTTTCCAATGTTGTGTGCATTTTTAACTAAAATATTACCTGAAAGAAAGAAAATGCTTCTTGTTAACCTGGGCTATGGTATTTTTGCTAGACAGAGCTTTTAGCTGTGGTGTCATACATCGGAAGAAGTAGGATTCCTGAGATGACTGGCTGTTTGACAGCTTTAGTTGGCGTGGCAGAAAGTGGGAATTACTTTTCTTCCATAAAGAAGGAAGGGGTGCTCTTCAAACCAGCTAGAAGGCAGAAGTCTTGTGACATATTTCAGTTAGTTTTTCAATGGTCTGTATTAACTATGTTGATTCTGGGTCACCAGGAAATTCTGATGTGATGTTTTTGAGATTGGGCTATTTTGGCATCAGTCTGCTACAGCAGGGTCACCTTCCACAAGACCACGTTTATCAAAGACCTGTCCATCTTGACATTGAACACTGACAGGGATGAAGCACTTCAAATGAAGGTTGTAATTTTTGACCAAAGTGCTATAACAGCAGCATATTTCACATCGTGAAGGGCCATTTGAGAAACTATTCCTTGGAACTTCCAACATGCAATGCTTCCCCTTCCTCCTCACCAGAACAATGAGGATCACAATGGGCAAGCAGGTAAAGAAATGCTAGATTTGTCTAGGACGTGGCTTGTATTATTTATATAGGGGTTTTTTTGTGTGTGTGGTGTATTTACTATGACTACTTAAGACAAAGATATAAAGCAAAATTAGTAAATTGTAGTTTTTGTCTAATCTCAGACTCACCTAAAGGTTGATAGGAAGGACAGTGGTTCGGTGATACTAGAACTGGAGAAATGGAAGAGGTCTGGGTATTTGTAATTCAAAGCCACATTTTTTGAGATTGATGTCAGTGTGCGCTGTCAAACTGGAAATATACTGCTGAAGGAATACAGAATTCTTGCAGTGTGCTTGAATTTGAATTTCCTGTGATTACTCAAGGGCATGGTAAGCATGTTTCATGAAGATTACAATGGTCCTAGGCTGTGGTCAGTAAAATGTACAAGAAGCTTAATCCACAATAGAAATCATTTTCCTGAACTCCAGGAAAGTAGAAATTATGCAAAGCATGTAAGCCTTGTTTTATTTTTGTGTGTGTATATCTATGCATAGACACACACACATACGTGTTTATATAAACAAAGATAGATGTGTGTTTGGGAGATACAGAAGCGTGTATGTACATCTACAGGTATACTTATACTTTGAAATACTTCCAAAAAATACTTCCTTCTGCCTTTCCTCCCATGCTTAGGAGAAAAGGTTTCATCTCAATACTTTCAGGGACTGTTGCACACTCCATCAGCCTGGGGATGGAAGCTGGATCCATGTCTTTGCCTGCCCACATGTCTATCGAGCTGTTTCAGCATACTCCCTTCCTGAGTGGTGACTCAGCTGTGAGTTCTTTAGTGCTGTTTGGGTCTACAAGATGACTAAACAGTAGCTGATGGAAAGAAGCCTTGTGAACGAGAGGCCATTCCTCATGTATTGTTTGGACTCCATTTCTTGGTGTATGAGGAGCATGGAGAAAAATCTTCCCCTTTTAATAGCTGGAGCATAAGAACTCTTGCTCGTTACAGAATCATAAAATTTTTGCCTTCAGCTGGACCACCAAACATACCACAGGAATCCAAGAATGCGCTGTCTGTCTGACAAGTTTCATTCTTAACTCTTGGTATTGGTAAACTCTCCAGTATTCTGTTACTGTGCTGCTTCTGACTAAAACTGGTGGTATAATCCTCAGCTACAGGAGTATTCCAAACAGGAAAAGCTGCAGCATAGGCTGAAAACTTACAATTAAGGTATAACTACTGCAGCACCTTTCTCAGTGTCTAATTGGTGCCTTACCTCGGCACATTTAACCCTGGTTCATACTTGTCAGTGTTCTAAAGGAATGTATTTGACCAGTGTTTCCTAAACTTTGTGGCCCATTAACCTACAGTTCCTGTTTCTTGATGTGCTTGTCATGGACATCAGTGGTAAAGGCCAGATCTACTTCTCTTTAAATGACTTTTGTCATGATTGTTAATAAGAATAGGTATGCAGCAGATGTGGAATATAGAACATGAGAAGGTACAACCATCAGTGACCCCTGACCAGAAAGCTGTTTTCTTTGGAAGCTGACAGTGTTTTGTACCCTTTAACATACCCTTATTGGTTTGCTTAACTCTATTGTTTAAGCAATTAACCTCATTGTTTTGCTTGTAATTATCATTGCAAAGGAAGTTTCCTCTTCTTAGATAACTCCTGTTACATAATTCAGCTGGTGTTTATGGTGTGATCCCATTAGGCAAAAGGCTTGTTGAGGTTTATACTTAATGAAACTATCCATGTGTATGAACTGCTTATCAGTGTGTGTGAAGAGTTTGAAGTTCAGTTCACCAGTAATCATTTCAGGTAACTTCTTGCCTGATTTAAGCATCACCACCAAAAATGGTGCATACTTGTCTTTTGTAAAGCCTGACTGAGAAAACAAAGCACACAGTGAAATTAAAACCTTAGCAAAGGGCTTCCAGATTAATTTCAGAAGGGATTTAGGCACTCTACCACTCGTGCAAATTCTGGGAAATCATTACAGTGGTCGTTTCAGATATTGATAAATCCATTGGTGAAGGACACATGTGAAACCATGTTCTGCTTTAGCATTTTAGCCAAGCTGTCAGAAATAAACAGCTGCAAATACCAAGAGGTTTGCACTGTCAAAGAGCCCTGATTATAAGGGTGACAACAGCACGCACAACTCTGTAACGTCATGGTTTATACGTGACTATGGGAATTAGGGTAAAATGTAAGGGTGTGGAAGTCTAACAGTGAGGAAACAAATGACACAGTAAGAGTTAACAGTGGTATCTAAGCAGTTAGGTATTGAAAGCACAGACTGCATGATTAACTTCACAAAGAGTATTCTTGTAGTAAAAGTAGCATCAGGTAAATTGGATCTCCAGGCTGGGATGATGGTTTTTTTCCTATTTAAATTTGGTTCCTAAATTAGCAGTCCTGAATTACTTTCTGGAGAAACCCACCTTTATTCCATTTCTTATACACTGAATGCAGTATCATTGCTTGGACCTGTAAAGAAGAGGGCTGATGTAGTACAGTGAATACATCCTCCCATGTCTTAATATTGGATTCCTAAAGTTGTTTTGTCCAAATTATCTTTTTTTTTTTTTTTTTTTTTTTTTGGCAGAAAGTGTTTTTTTCCAAATTTTTTTTTTTTTTTTTTTTTTTTTTTTTTTTGGCAGAAAGGGTTCATTATCTGTAATAGATGATACCAGTAACTATAATAGTCATTTAATCACTTCTCTTTCACACGAGGGGAAAGAAAATAATTTCTTGTCAGTAACTATGTAATGATAAAAAATGTTAGTTACCCTAATTACAGATAATACACAGGCATTCAACGTCTTTTATTATTTCCCTTTTAAAAAACTTAAGTCTATGCTGTTATGTTATAATCAGTTGGCTTTTTAGCAAGCATGGTAAATCACGTGTTGCTCTTCGTGCTGTTTTGACTAGTTGGCTTCTGAGAAAATAAGGAGAAATATACTTGTTCGTAAGGAATGTAATAGGCTTCACATCAAATAGCATCATCATCTGATAGTAACTGTTGTAAGTGCATTTTGCAGCTGCTACAGCTCTGCTTATTCTAAATAAACTTGAAAAATTTTTGCAGGATGATATTTATACAGGAATTGTAGGAAGATCCTGGTTAGAAGGAACCTCAGGACATCATCTTGTCAAGCCCCTTGCTCAAAGCAGGACCAGCTATGAGGTCAGACCAGCTTACTTGGGGTTCCTCCAGTCTGGTCTTGACAATCTCCAAGGATGAAGTGGGGGGGGTGTGGTGTTTTCATTTTTTAGATGCAGGCACACACACACGTATAAATGTATACACAATGTATAAATATATAAGTGTTTTCATACAGGTATTTATGCATTTTAATACACTGTACTTCAATGCTCAAAACCCAGCTATGAGCCTTCCCTCAAGGACCTGTGCGGAAGGATGGCTAATAGGAATCTACACCTGTAGTATTTGTTATCTTGCTGAGCTAGGACTTGCCTGAGTATCTGAAGTTCCAAATTACTGCCATGTTCAAGCATGCTTTGATGAACTGTTTAATAAGTCTTAAGCTTTCTGTCTCTTAGTAATACAACTAGTTGGCTTTCTAATGCTGCTTCTACAGTTGTGCTAGATTGTGTGGTGGTTCTGCAGCAGCAGGAACTTAAGTTTTTGATACTTTTAACATGCTGTGGGTATGCAGTCAAAGTTTTTATTTCAGAGTGATCTTCTGTGTATTTTTTAGATGCAACGTACACCTTCAGTGCACCTTTGTTTTTTCCTAGAGGAAATTGAGCAGAAATTTTAGGAAGTCATGAAAAAACAGATTAAAAGTTACTCTTGGAAACAACACAGACAAGTAGCTTGGATGAAAAGGAAAAATGTTTACACCTGTAGTTACTGCCACTTAAGATGGGAGCCTATCCTGTTCATGAGCAAGGGTATCTGCAATACTGGTAGCTGAGATGCAATATGGTCAAATTTTGTGCAACATCTTTTGAGCAGGTGATATGTCTTAAGGCTGTGTGCTCTCAATGCAGCTGTGGATGTTATTACACAGCTTGCAGAATACTTGAAATATGTGTGGTGTTGGTGATGCCACAACCTGAAATTGAAATGTCTTAGCTAAAAGAAAAGACTAAACTGTGAATTTACTCTGCTTCTAGAAAAGATACTCATGAAACACAGTAAACAAATCTAAACACTCTAATGCACATCCTTAATTTGTCATCTTTTTACCTGTTTGCTTCATTAAGTGGAAATGGGAATAGCATTTAGAATTAAATCATGAGGAACTTAATGCTAAATAAAAATAAGCCCCAAAAAATCATACGTAAGTGCCAGAGAAATCTTCTCATAGGTAGTATTTACTCTTGAATATGTCATACAAATTTCCGCCCATTTTATGCAACTGTTCTGCTAAATACTTGCAGCTCCCATATATCAGGATCCGTATTTTTGATGGACTGACTTGGGAAAGATTTCTTTACGAATGCTTTCCCAAACTACACAGATTGGCGTAATAACACCTTGATAACAGAGATTATTTGTCCCTAGTAGAAGGCAGTTAGGTTTGCTAATTGCAAATATGCTGTATTGTTGGAGCTGTTATGTTGATAACTTTGGCTGTCTTTGCACTCTTTATGTGAACGTGGAACAGTAACTTTGGAGGAGGAAGTTCACAATAGCTGTTCTCCTCGTGCCAAAAATTCAGTGAAACTGGACCTTCTGCTTTTAAAGATGGGGTGTTCTTAACTGCAGTTTGTAAGTAAGAAATTTGATCTGGGATGGAAGAAACTTGACAGATGAGTACCCATGAAAGAATAATTGAATGATCTAGTGAAATTTATTTTGGAAACTTACAGTATCATAGAATCATAGAACGGTTTGGGTTGGAAAGGACCTGAAGATCATCTAGTTCCAACCGCCTGCCATGAGCAGGGACACCACACGTTAAACTGTTTTGCCCAAGGCTCTGCCCAGCCTGGCCTTGAACACCGCCAGGGTTGGAGCATTCACAACTTCTTTGGGCAGCCCATTTAAACCCATTACCCATTGTCCTACCACTACAGTCCCTAACGAAGAGTCCCTCCCCAGCATCTTTGTAGGCCCCCTTCAGATACTGGAAGGCTGCTCTGAGGTCTCCACGCAGCTTCTCTTCTGAGACTGAACAGCCCCAACCTTCTCAGCTTGTCTCCTTACAGGAGGTGCTCCAGCCCCCTTATCATCCTCGTGGCCTCCTCTGGACTTGCTCCAACAGCTCCATGTCCTTTTTATGTTGAGGACACCAGAACTGTACACAATACTCCAAGTGAGGTCTCACGAGAGCAGAGTAGAGGGGCAGGATCACCTCCTTTGGTCTGCTAGTCACACTCCTTTTGATGCAGCCCCGGATACAATTGGTTTCTGGGCTGCGAGCGCACACTGAAGCCAGCTCATGTCAAGCTTCTCATCAACCAACGTTCCCAAGTCATTCTCCGCAGGGCTGCTCTGAATGTCTTCTCTGCCCAGCCTGAAGCTGTGAACTACGTAGCTATGCTTGAAGTTAGAGAAAGTGGCATGTACTGCAGTGCATAGCTTCTGCACACCTGAAGGTGTGAAAAGTGAAATGTTCAAAGGTTTGCCTCAAAGTCAGTAAGGACAGATCGTTGTGGAAGAATATTGTTTTCTGGTTATATGGGATCATTGTGAAAGAGGTGCACAAGAAGTTTGAATAGGGAAGTTTGTGTGTTTAACTTCAGTTAATCGTACGAGTAATTTTTTCTGTATGGTAACCAAATTATTGGAATTTTAATGTTTAAAATCCCCTATAGCAACAGTCTGGTTGTGACGCCTTGGAAAGAAGATAATGACAGACCTTGTGTTTTCTCCCCTGCTGCATGCCTGAAGACACCTACTAAAAGGGTAATAGGAAAGAAATAACAAGAAATACTTTGCATTTGGCCAAAGTGCTGGAATACCCCCTACTCCAGCACTACTATTTCAAATGCATTTGATCTTCTATTGTGTTTAAATATTTTCAGTAATACAGCTTTGATGTAGTAGTCTCTCTAGTCTCCATTCTTAGATGCATGATTATTTGGCTTTCTTATCACAAACTTTATGAATTGATACTGGTTTTGATCATTTTAATGTATGACAGCCTTGAGTTCTGATCACAGTCTGTGCTGTGTCTTCTGTAACTTTTAAGTACAGCCTAAAACCTTAGATGGAAAATTTCACTTTAATACAAAAGCGTCTTTTTATACATCTTCAAAGATGCAAGAAAAAGCAGCTCTCTAAAGACTCATGAAACAAGAGATGGTTTAGAACTTAATTACATTAACACTGTTTGAATGTTAATAGTTGCCATCTTGAGATCCCACCTTATCCTGTGATAATAAAGAATATTGGTGGAGAATAAAGATCACAGAAAGCCTCAGTTTTATTATGAACTGTTTAATTTTTTAAGCTGTTAACTCTTTAATTTCTGTATCTTAAAGAATACAAATCAAAAATTTAGATCTAGTTTTTGCTTGTATCTAATTCTAAACCATCATTTGGAAACCACCTTCTTGCTTTCTGCTGGAATGATTTAGCCTCCGTGGCTTGTGTACCGTAGATTGCGGGCAATCGGCTATGGTTTTTTTTCCTTCCCCCAAAACAGTTATTAATCTCAGCAGAGTATCCTCTTTCATCTTGTCCCAGACTAGCTGCCGTTTCTGTAGATAAGAGCAGTGATGCATAGTATAAACGATCTTGGCTCTCATGGATCACATGCAACATTTGCTTCTATCAGATGTCTCAGATGCAGGGATGACCAGATAGTCTGACTTGGAAAGAAAACATCAAAAAGCAAAAATGGTTACTACTCTTCTTAGTTTGTCATTCTGAATTGTTTTCTTCAGTATACGCTGTCAAGCCAAAGGATGTGTATGTGTTATGTGGTGTATTCCTTAGGGTGTTTGGACATGGATTTAGTAATTCATAGTAACTTGGAAATTCCACACCAGATAGTATTGTGCATTCTGTAGGTGGGTGTTTGTCCTGATGAGAAGTTTGTATACCTCTTTGTTTGTTTCCTGTGTCTCATTGTGTGTAGGTTTATGGGAAATCTAGAATTTCAAGACCTGAGAATACATATACTTCCTGTAAAGCGTTCAAGGCATTGTAACTCAGATATCATGTCCATATCCTTAAAGTTTCTGTACTGAAAGGCTTGGAAATATTATGTTTCCAAGGAGGAAGATGTACCTGGGAAGCTGTGCTTATCCCTCAATTGAGACATGAGTTCTGTGTGTAAGTTAATGTGCATGATGGGGGAAGAAAGGAAATATGCATAGCCACTAGGTTTTGTTTGCCATTACCCTTTCAGATACTGCATTATGGTTCAGTGCTAATTGTGCTACTCCAGAGCTCCCTAATAACAGTAATAAGCCCTTTGACCCCTGTCTACAGATAACAAAAACTGAGAAAACAGTGGCAAAGCTCATGTACTCTCTTCACAAGTGTAATGTAGCACACAAATGAGCCATCTCCTATTCCATTCCTAGAGTAATTAGAGGGAAGCTTTTGGAAATCTTGGATTTTGCAAACAGAGCCATCAAATCTGTGAGAAGGAGGACATTATATTAATCTTGCCAGTTGATGATGCCATCTCTCTTGGTGCTGAAATGATACAGCTGTGCATTTAGATAACGACAGACATGGTGTCATTCTAACTCTGAGTCAGAATTTTGATTATCTGAGGTATTTGAGCTTTTCTTCTGATGCTAAAGAACTAATGATAACCTTGAGAATGTCTTGGGAGGAAAGATGAAAGATCTGTAATTGCCCTTTAAGAATGCAGCTCAACAAGTTTGTGAGAATCTGTGAGTTACTGTAAACAAATGCATTTGGGTTTATTGTATTTCTGAGACAGGGTTTTTCCCTACCTATCTTCTGTTCTTTATTTCCAAAATGTCATTTTGTGAGGGATGAAGGCTGACCTCTGCTACTTGATTATTTTCTGCTGAACTGTTTTGTGTGTTACCTTTTAAATCTCTTCTGGATTTGAAATTTGGAATCCAGAGTTATAGCAATATGATTTACTTTGTGCAAACCCTATTTGCAAAGTGTGCAGAAACTCAAAATGCTACAGGCATTTATGCAAAAACTACTTGGGATTCTGAATCCCTATAAATTTTAACATAAGTGATAGCCAGGGCTTCCTTGCTTATGACTGAAAAAGAGATCTTCTTGTAACAAGCCTGGTTTTCTCCCAGGATATGGACGAGATCATAATTTTTTTGGGGTGTTTACCTCACCATCATGGAATAAATGCTTAGTGTTAGACTTAAATTCTGTCCTGACATTAATGCAACGGTGCTTTCCTTATCAAACTAATAAACTAGTATTTTCACTGTCAAGGTGTAAAACATTCACCCTTTTTTTTTTTTTTTTTTTTTTTTTCTTGAGCACCATATTCCTCTGTGTAAACATATGCTGATCATGAGTTGCTCCCTGCTCCAAGAAGTTTAAAGGTGTAGGTGACACAGGTAAGACAATGGAAAATCAGTTTATCAGGCTGTGTGTGTTCAAAATACTGTGACCTACATCATGCCTGGTAACTTTTTAATTAAATGTCTTTCTGAAACTGGTGACTTCTCAGTGTTCCGAAAAGCAAATGTGATATGAGAGTCAGTGAAAAACATATTTATAAAATAGAGTGCTAAAAATGGGATTCTTAAGTTATTCTTAGGACTTTTAGTATACTCCAGAGTACTTAATGTTTTATTTAAATGAGTTTTGCCACTAACATGTTAGAGCAATTCCCTTGCAGCGGAATCTAGCACTGCAGTGTTGAGAAGTACCAGAATAGAAACTACTGCATGCAGTCTGATGCTACTTAATATACATTATTTCTTTGCAGAAATTTTTCATCATTCCCATAAAATAGCACTGTAACACTTTACAAAAATTAATAACTTTGCTAGTGCACCTTTTGAATGGAAAAGGTTGTAGGTGCGCTTCACAAGTGATGAGTCGACACAAAGAGACAAGTCGAAAGCATCCTTTGTGCATTTCTGGTGCTGCCACTTTGGCAGGCTGCTCAGTTGCAGTTAGTTTACTCTCATGCTGCAAAGACTCTGACTTGTGCCACAGTTCTAAGTTCTCAGCAACTTTTCAGAAGTCCCAGCTCAATCCTCCCCTTCCACTTGCCTCTGCAGAGAAAATGAGGAGTGCCCAGTCATCAGCTGGGAAAAGTTTGTAGTTGGATTAATTACCCCCACTCAGATTAAGGGCTCAGTGATAGTGATACGCAGTGCTTGTATTGCACTGCCATCTAAACACATCAACCCCATCAGATGGAGCGTATTGTACCAACTGAGCAGACATGACATCAAACCTAGCTGACAGAACAGGTACCTTGTCATCTTGTACTAGAACCAGCACTGCAGGAGAATGAAATGCACATATTGCTATGAAGTGTCACATGTTTTCTGACACAGGAATGGTGAGTTTCAGGAAGCATGGGTTGGTTCTTTGATTTTTCTCTTGGGACAGTTCAGTAGCAGACTAACCAAATCTAATTTAGTATCTTGTTTTTGCCTCCTGCAGGGATTTACTGCATAACAGCTGTGTAAATAGTGAGATACATTACAGCTGGACAAAAGTTGTAAATACAATTTATGGGCTAATCAATGCATTATATATTTTGTAATAGTGCAAGAAAATAGCTGGGTACCATTTACAATATTGCTCATAAATAGCTATAAGTACACATAATAAAACCAAGAATACATGTAGTGTGGAAACTGGAATTCCGCTGTAAACTGTTTACATCTTCCTTTGATTGTTGAGGGAAGTTACTCAGCACATTATATAATCATTTATGGTTTTTAGTTATGCTGGTCCAGCTTGTGATCCTTTTAAGACACAAAAAGTAACAGATTTATCAGTATAATGCTGAGGTTATGCGTTCTAGGAAGAGCTGCTTTTGGGAGATAAAGTGGATGTCAGACATCTTACTTATTTAGGGTTCTCTACTATTTATTACTAGGATAGGACAAATTGCAGCAAAGCTCAAAAAATGTTTATATAATTTTCCTTCGCCGTCCCCGTTTCCCCCCCCCCCCC
>NW_009915064.1:20481-35822 GCF_000696875.1 Nestor notabilis | reverse complement strand
CCCAAAACTTTCGTCTTTACTAAAATATTTGGTGGTGTTTTCTGCAGAAGTCATGGTAGAGATAAGTTGCAGTTGTGTTCTCTCTGTAAGGACTGAAAATTCTTTGGGTGGTTGTAAGATCCAAGTTCTTAGAAAATCTGCAGTTAGTGTTTTTCTTTCTTTTTTTCTGTTGATGATGTAATAAAATTAATTATGTGTTTGTTGTTTTATTAGAAAACAGGAGTAGAGTTGGAAGATCCAGGTTGAGTAGTTCCCTTTTTGTAGGGTTTATGCTATGAAACATGAGCAGCGGTGGCAGTGGGTGGCTGCACAGGTGCAACGTGGCTCAATGGGGATGAAAAAATATGGTTCAGACAGGAAGCATGTTATTTTTGGATACTTACATTGACACAAATCCCTTGTGAATTAAACCATTTAATATATGAAACGGAAAAAGTCCTTCTAATCTTCCTTTTGAATGAGCTGTGAAATAGGATCCATGAACAGCCTGAAGTGTGAAGAGGTTACCATGGCTTGGTTCCAGTATTTTTTAATAAGATATTGGAAGATTTGCACTGGCCAGAAGCTGAAGGGAGAACTTACTTTCTATAAAAAAAAAAAAAGTCATATGTGTCTGAAAATATGTCCATTTTTCATTTAAAAAAACCTTTCAATAGTCTTTCTGAAAGTGATCTTGGTGCTCCCTAACAAATGTGTTAATGTACTCACCTACAAGGTATTGTTTTCTAGTAGACAGTAGTTAAGTCACTGTGTGCCGTCTGTAGTTGCACCTCTTCTTCAGGAAGAAACAATGCTCACGTTTTATGTCTGCTGTAAGAGACACCAGGGTCACTACAATACAGAGATTTATATGTACTGAACTTTGTTTAAAAATTATTTATATAAAGTAACTTTTGATTAAAAGTCCTAAGTTTGTATCAAACTTCAAGGTAGCGGAATAGCTGCGATTTGTATCGTAGTCAGCTCTTGTTGAAATGCATTAACTCCTTCTTTCCTTTATAATAGCATGTTTTGTCTGCCATTAAGCTGTTGCTTCTGGTGCACAAATTAATAATATTGGCCAAGTGGTAACTTTTTAAACTGGTTATTAAAAATTTTAAATCTTCTTCCCCGTGTAAGTAACTTTTGCTTATGGTGACTTGATTTAGACATAAAAACTAAACCACAGCAGGTGAATAATATGAATTACAGTTGCTTCTTTGAACAGGTTTTTGATGATCCAGGGTTTTCTTTTGTGCTGGCTATTTATAGCTCTATTTGCCGTATCTGCAGGTTTGAGACTTCAGCTGTTCTGAAAATTAGACTGAGAATTTGCTGAAATGGCAGCGTCCAGGTATTGTTCCACCTGCAGTGTTGATGCTGTAGTGCCCTAGTGGGGCCTGCTTCTGCTTTCTTCATGTTTATGCGTGCAACACTGTAACTAGTATCATAAGAGTATGTTTGACTACAACAATGAAGATTAAAAAGTCTACTTATGTACCAGATGTGGAGGTTATCCTAATGTGAAATGTGCTAGGAGCAGGCTTCATGAATGAGAGGAATTGTGTTGTTGTCTCAGTCTGTTGTGTCAAGAGTCTCAGCGTGCAAGACTGCAAATGCCCAACAGAGACTGGAGACTGTCACAGTGAAGGAATTTCTCAACTGTGTTTGTAATAATAAGATCAGCAAGATCAATACCATAGGACTAAATGTAATTCAGGATCAGTGAGAGAAAAACGTGGAAGTGAGCCGAGCAGCATTATGAGTCTTTGGCTAATGCTGGTGGGAAAACTTTGTGTGGAAAGTGTGGCAAGAAACTAGTTAGTGCTGTATGTCAGGAAAAAAAGTACTTTGGTGTTTTGAAGAAGAGAATGCCTGAGAGGCCAAAGGTAGGAGCAGTATTTTCTAAAACTAATTCTACACCAGGGCAATAAAAAACTGCTTTAGGATAGTTTTGCAAAAATAGTGTGTTTGGTGGTGGTGGTGGTGATGTTCTCACCTTTACCTGATGCTTTGTCCAAAGAAGTCGGTCATATTGGTATTTACTTAATGCTCATTAATGGTTGCATGGAAATGCTTCCCGTGGGCCTTGTACAGTGCCGTTAGTAGCTTAATGGGTGCAGTTAGTTTTTAATGTCCTGAATAAATCAGTACCTTAGAAAGGGGAAATATAGCAATACTGTTGTGCTGTCTTCTTGAAGGAAATCTCACATTAAGGTATTTGCCATGTGCTCCTAAAGTCTAATTTTAGTGAGTGCTTTAGTTATGTGTGTAAATAAAAGCAAAATTGTGCACACTAGTGAAGCACTTACCGATTTGTTCATGGTAATACTTTACAACTGCTAGTACTGGAAAGCTTGATTATTCCCCTCAGTGTTCCCCTATAAAAGACCAATTGCTGACCTGTGAGCGTAAAACCCTCTTGTACTCCGCTAATTGCTTAGTCTCTGTGGCACTTAAAATTCACTCATATATTCCATGAGGAGATTTGTAGACATGTTCAAAATTTATTTACGGATGGAGTAGTTTTGCCTGAGGAATAGAGCTCAAAGTTTCCTTTTATATGCAAAAAATAATTTCAGCTTCAGTTTCCAGGAAATCTTTTGTCGAACAGTGGAAAGCAGGTATGTTCCTGACAGTTGAAAAGATGTCAAGCATTTTTCTGATGGTTGACCCTTGCAGAAAGTGATGCTTTTCTGAGAAAACTTGAGAAAAGTAGGCATTGTTTAAGTCAGTGTACTTGTATTAAGCTTAATAGATGTATTGATTTCTGACAGTTGATGATCTGGTGTGGGCAGGAGGGATTTAAAATTCTGAATGTAGTTCATGAATACTGTGGCTTCTCAATCAAGTAGTACTAAAATATATTCTGGACTCTATGGATCTATGGGGTTTGTGGTTCTAGTGTTTAAGTTGCTAAAATAATCTGCTAAGATACAATTTTTAAAGCGTGTCATGCTTGCTTTATATTGAGGAAAATCTCTCATGTCCAGTATTCTACATGAAATACTGCATCTTTTTTGTGTGCGTTCAGACAATTCTCTGTCTCTTGTCAGTTTAAGAACCATGGTCCAAATATGAAACCAAGGCTGTGAGAGTCTGGCAGTATGCACTGGCACAATGTAATGGAAATACACTTCATCTGTCTCTCCTGGTGTTTGCTCTGGATGCTTTTCTCCTTACAAACCTCGCTCTGGGAGTTAGTCTCACTGTTAGATTTCCAACTCATTGGAAGGATGTTACAAGAACGACGATTATAAATAAGATTTTTTTTGTAATACATTGATCCTAAATGCTGGTCTTCACAATAAATTCAGATGACAGATTGGTGTAATTAATATTATAGTTGAGGGTCTTGGCCAGGTTGGAATCTTTAAAGCATGTCCTATTTAAAGATCAGTTCATTTACCTTTTATTGGAGCAGGGAATCAAACATCTGTGCTGCTTTTTTGCTAATTAGCTCTGATGTTTCTGTTTAGACAAGCTGTTCATATTTCTTCTCTTCTGTACTATTCTATTTCTCTCTTGCATTTTGAGAGCTCTCTTTTGTCTTTGTCAATCCCTTCTCATTGCTTTCTGAATACTCTAAAATTCAGTTTGGTATGTTGTCTTTTTCTGTCCTTTGCTCCCACTTTCCACCCTTCATCTTGTTATTTTGCAATTACAGTTTTGAGCAAGGACCTGTCGCTTTCCTGCAATGCTAATGTACAAGAGCATGGTACAGGGTAAATGCATGGAAGGTTGTAGAGAGGAGTAACTATCTTTGTGGCTCATGCCATTGCCAGGCTGAAGATTTGGTCACCCATTTTCTCACGTTCTGATTGATAGTCCTCACAGGAGGAGGAGAAGCAGCTTTCTTGTTAAGTGGTGAGGCAAACTGCTCAGGATTATTTTCTGTCCTTTCTTTCCAGCGAACCTGAAGAGAATTTGGTCTGTACTCACAAAAAGTTCAGATGATTTGATTTGGTTTTAGATATTTCACTTTATAGTAGCATATATTTAAAAAGGGCAAAATATGCCCAAATTGAAGTACAGCCAGTCACTAATGTCAGGAAATTTGAACTTCTTGAATATAAGGTAGGTTTTTATTTAACCATTGTTTCCATTACATGTGTTTACCCCTTGTACAGAGGACTTTGGGCACAGCAAGTTTCATACTACGCTTCCATTCAGGGCATGACTGAAAATTACTTAAAATACTAATTTGTATTTAGTGTTAGTTTCAGGATTCCATCATTTTGTTTCAACTGAATCTGGTGTTAGCAATGAATCCTTACTGATCTATGGCAGAGTGTCTTTTCTGTCATTTTATGAAGAACAAACCTCTTGCTAGTATTGAATATAAGCAGTTGTGGAGTGTGGTGGTGGTTGGGTTTGTGTGCCTGTTTCTTGTTTGGTTAATACTTTATAACAAACCCTGTCATGTGGTCATAAAAATAGAGCAACTGTACTAGTTAAAAGAAGTTCTCCAGTGCAAGCACTGGAATCAAGATGAGCAAACTTTACCTTCCAGAACTTTTAGGTTTCACTCTGAACATTTTACACAGCTTGAGTTGGTACGTTGCAGACCAAGGAAGTGATTGTACAGCCTTTGAGCCTGATTGTACTTAAGTATATGGGTAATGAGAGACACTGCAAAAGCTAATTAAAATAAAATTATTTACATCACAGCAGCTGCTCATTGTAGTGGCTGCAGACTTCTTTATAGCTGTTCCAATCTTAGGAATTTGGAGCATGTAGGATTTAGCTTTGCTACGATTTGGGCTTTTGGCAGTAATGTAGAAGCTATGCTCAATCTTTCACAAGTTAAAGAAATACAAGAAAGGAGATTTAAGGAGCTTTATAGGTTTTGTGGTTTTGATTTCTTTTTTTTTCAGTGCTAGGCATTTTCCTGGGTTGACATACTTATTACTGTTCCTAGTATGGTACAGCAAGACAGGAAGAAAAAATTGCTTAGCTGTTCACACGTGAGCTCCTACAGAAACCTATTATAAGCTCAATTCTAAATCATACAGAAACACCACTCTGCTGACCTCACTACTGTGTGTGGCTTTCAGTAGAATTGTATCTTTATCATGATTATTTCTTCTACTGTCCCAGGCACCTGACTTTGTCTCCCTTTTTAACAGGGTGTTTTAAGGGAAGCAGTGGCGCGTTTGGCACCCATCCTTGACTTTTTTGCAGTCAGATGTTGTTAGTAAGAGTTACTGGTGGAGAAATATCCTGCTCTTGCGTGTGCAGGTTCAATTTCATTGTATTTGTGTATGCTCCTTGACTGCATTACAGCAGTGTAGGATCCTCAAAAGCTACAACTTTGTGCTCACTGGAAAATTAAGCTCAAAGAGGTGAGGCAGTGAAAACTGTACCTGAGGAGAGGCTGGAGGAAAACCTGAGTGTCTTTGTGAGAGCTGAAGTTTTGAATTTGAACCGCTGGTGAATGAGCACTGCAACTGTTTCAAGTGCTGAGGTTCTGCTGTAATTAACTACTTAAACATGCACCCGCTTCTTTTGAAGTTAATTTTTGATGCTTGTAAAGTTGAGAACTCAAGTGTTCTTTTAGTTTGGTCCCTTTGCACAAGTATGTTATTGTTATATGTGGCCCTGTCATGCAGGTTTGTTTTTTGTTTTCCCTCACTTGATAAGCAGAACAGATGGAGCTTATTGTATCAGATAACTGCAGCCCTTGCTTTTCACTGTCCCGGTGCCTGGCTTATCAGGCACTCTACAACACTGAACCTGAATGCACAATTATTAACTACTTTGGTTCTTTTACAGTGACTATCAATGTAATACCTAAATACTTTGTGATTATAGAGAGTAATTTCAAATCAGGTATCATTACTGCCACTATTTCAGGGAAGATAGAGATGACAATTTAGATGACATTTTTGTGATTATCTGAGGAATATCAGGGATCGATATATCTAAATGACTGCAATTTCATACCATTTCACAGTGAAATTGTAATAAGCACATCTTTGGCTTCATTTGCAGTTTAGAATGCTTTGAGATAGTTGAAGACCGAGGAAATGGTGGCCATTGTAATCTAAGCTATTGACTCTGGAGAAGCCTTGCCTTTAGTAATTTCTCAGGCATTCATGAGAAGTCATTAATAGTTAAATGTTGGTGTAATAATTTACAGTTAAGCATGCTTTTTTGTGGTGGAGGGTTGCTTTGTTACCTCTTGGGATTTTTGGTATTGTTTTGTTTGCTTTTGCTGTCATGTGGAAGACTGATGCCGGACGGTGTGCGAGAAGAGTTATGGGAACCTTCAGGTTCATACCATTGTGTGCTACTTGATGAGTGTAGGTATTGCTGTAGCAACCGCTTGTTACCTGCTGCGTGTGAGTCAGCTGTGTGAAAGCTGAGGTGTGACTTGCCAGCAACCTAAATAGCTTTTTGCCACCAGAAGTGGGGCTTCAGCGCTGGAGGGCTTCTCTGCTTGCTGCCAAGTTCCAGAGGGAGGGATTCAGGTGTAGTTAAAGGACCCTGAATTCTTTTCCACCTTACCTGTCTGTTTTTATCACCCTTTCACCTTTCTGGCTATTAGAAGTAATTAACAGCAAATGAGTGTCTCAGCATTAACAAGAGAGGGGAAACAGGTTAAAGAAATGTGACACGTTGGCTTTCTGCCAGTAAATTTATGGAGCATTTTAGATGAGTTTTGAGGGTAGCGTATAAGAATATAGTTCACTAGAGACTAGTTAAAGATGTATACTATTTCAGAGATTCATTAGTAGGCACTTGGAAGTTGAATGATGATAGATGCATTGCAAGCCACAATAAGTTTCGCTTTTCATTCTATCTTTAAGTGATCCCATATATTAAAAAACAACACTCCTTAAAAGAAAGGATAAATTAAAGGTGTCTGGGACAAATTACACTGTGACATTTGTACAACTAAATTTGATTGTTTACAGGGGGCGTATTTCTTGCATAAGAATTATGGTTATTGCAGTGCTTGAGGGCAATCGTTTTAATGGTTTTGTGCCCTATAAAATATAGTACTTGTATCAATAACAGAAATACCAGATTATGTCCTGGATCTTTAGTCTCTGTTCAGTTCCAATACTGAACCTCAGCAGGGTTGAACAGTCTTCAAGTAATCTGCAATAGCATTATGCTTTGGTGAACTCCAAGCATGTTACACCCAGTGTGTGCAGTGTGCTGCTCAGACAGCAGGCAGTATAGCCTTTTGACATTCTTTTGATGGAATTCTTACCTTATTGATGTTGAACCTTTCATCTTTGGGAAGGGCAAATATGATTTTGTCCAAAACTGACATTTGTATTATATCTTTAATGGGTTTTGACTCACTGAGAAGAGAAAATACTCCAGTAGAGTGTGAGACTCTTACCAGGTAAAGTGAGTGGGTTATACTGTGCATCGCTTGATGCAGCTAGATACAGGTTGAACACTATCTTAATGCTGCTGTGTCCTTTGGACAGAGGTGAACAGGCCAATGTGCTTGATGAGGATTATTAGGGAGACTGGGTTATGATGTACTGGGCCAGAAAGATATTTGGTTTTGGAAGAGATGCTGAAGCAACTGGAACAAGGAGCTTTATGGTTTTGATGAGGTGGATTGAAGGTAATAAGAGATGACAGTAGAAACAGAGGGACTGAACTTTTACAGGGCTGTGGATCAATGTAGGCTATACTAAGTGCAACACTGGAACGTGCTTCGTGAAGCATTCGTAATACTGGCAAGGGGATGAACTGAATAATAATCTAATGTGGGACAAACACAGTTATATCTTTCATTTTGGGTTAACTGTAGAGCTGAGTAGAGGTTATATATAAACATCTCTCTTTCTGCATGATTTTATTTGTACCTGTGAGCTTTGCAAATATGTTTCAATAAAAATTGAAAGCCTATCTTAGGCCTTGGCTCAGGCTTTAGGCAAGGAACTAGGACATTTATGCTGTGATTTAATACTACCCCGAAGGTGCTAGTAATATTGTTTCAGAGTATGTCTATGTAACAGTATAGACCTCCCCCTGCTGAAGAAGTGTTGAACCTCCATCTCTGCTACTTTTGGATGGTTTTTTGCCTTTCAGAGAATCTGAGTATCTCCATAAAGCACTGGCTGCGAAGCTGTAATTAATTGTCAGAGCCCTGCTGCTGAAGTCCACTCTGCTCCAGAACATAAAAATGATCTGTTTGTTACCTGTAATGTCATGACTTGTTTCCTTGAACAGTAATTGATGTCAATTGTAGATGATGTCTATGAACTTGAAATTGTGTTGTTTATCTGCTAGGGACCTTGAGAGTGTGATCTTCTAACTCAGTCACGGTGGTATAGATTGCATCTGCAGTGCAAGAATTGTCTAGGGACATAAATTACAGCAATTAAAATTTGCTGGAGGAGAGAGAATGATGCATTATTAATTGGCATAGTCATTAAAGGGCTGCAAAGAACCTAAAAGAGATACAATGTCAATACTCAAGCACTAAAAGTGACAGGCAGTGTGCAAAGACCAATGTTGCATTCAAAGTCTGAGGTTGTTAAGACACAGGCAGTTATGTGGAATTTCATGACTGTGGGTTAAGACCACTCCGGCATATTAACAATATGTTAAAATGGAATTTTTTCCAGAATGATGATAATCAGATGGCTACTCTGAAGACTGGAGTAGAGCAGTTAGTTTCTTCCTAAAGAATGCATACCACGTTGTTTTGTAAAATCTGGAAACAACAAAGGAAATCCCATCAGCAGTCTGGTGAATTTAAGCAGAAAGTGAACATTTAACAACATTGAATATAATAATCTGAGCTCATATAAAGAAGGATAAATCTTAGTAGGCTGAAGAATGAAGGTTTAATTAAGAGTCTCTTTATACTACAGAAACAAAGTCTAGCCTGTGTCATGCTGAGAAATATGGCAATCTGGGTAAGACGCTCATGGTAATGCAGCTGTATATCAGCTACTTAATTATTCATAAGCCTTCTTGTCAGTGAGTTTCAGTGATTTACCTATCTCAGCTAATTTGCCTTATTGGAAATAATGCTTGTTTTATAAACCAGTTCATTTATACTGCTATAAATGAGGAATAAATGATGAAAAGGAAGTGTCTTTCATGAGAGAAGTTTTAATAATTGATTTGGAAAGCAGAGTGAACTTTAAATACTGGAGGTGTTAGGACAGCAATGTGTTTGTTTTGACAACAGATGGAAGAATGTATGTCTAGTGAGCAGAGAGCTAAAACTCCAAAGCAAACATCTCAATTTTTTTCTTATCTAAGGGGTCCTTGGAAAGATTTGGCTTTTTAAAACTTAAAATACTTTCTTACTCTACTTGCTAAGAATTCAGTTCTCTATACTAATTCATCTCACTGTCTACCCCAAAGTTTAAACACTGAATGTGATTAGCTTTGCTGTGCAGATCCCGAATTGAATGGCCTCTGTTGATTCAGAGAAGCTGAGTAGTGTCAGAGTTCAGTTACTATGCTTTCAGGAAGGCCTCCTGTTGCCAAAATGAGCTTGCTTTCTTCTTTTTCCAAGCTGCATGCCAGAGCCTGCATCAGCATGCAACTGGACTCAAGGAAAGGATATATGTTCAGCCACTCAAAAAGCAATACAAATGTACAGCTAGCTATGTCTTCCCCAAGAGCAGCCACCCACACCTTAGTTGCTCCATTAGTTAGTTGGGGGTTCTCTCATTGGGTATGTACCTGTTCACTTAAATAAATGTTTTTGACCAGTTAGTATCCTTCTGGGCACCAAGAACCAGATATACCCTGACTCTGGCTTTTGAGTCTTCAGTCATGGTTAAAACCTATCCTGTAAGACAGCCTTTCTCTTGCTGTCTTTTGAGGTTATCTGTATGTTCAGTGTAGTAGAAGATTTACTGGTTCCAAGTGTAATGACTTAGCACTATCATGCTGAAATATGCCTGCTTTATTATATCCAGCACATTATTATTTTGGCTTTAGATACTTTGCTTGTTTGTTACATCCTCAGAACTGCACTGGTTTGAATTAACTGCTTGGTAGTCAGAGCAGGTATTGTATGATGCAGTGTATTTCATCAGTGGTTTTGTTCTCTCTGGATGTTTCTATGATTCAATGCATGGTGCCAACCAGGAACTGTGGAATTTAAGGTCTCTGGGGTCTAAGTAACTAACAAGCTTCCATTATTTCATTCCTGGCTTCCATTAATTTTGCTGCTGCTCTTTTCAGACTTTTAGGCTGTGTGTGGAACTCATTGCTGGGAGCTATAATCATGTCAATCAGTAGAATTGAACCAGAATAGTGAATATTCATTGTAAGACATACAGGCAAATAGGTTTGGCTCTTGTGTTCAAACTATGTTTGCTGAATGGAAGAAGTTCAGGAGATAAGCAACAGGGAAACAAAGAATTAAGTCAGTTTGGAACAGTTTGTCTGGAGCATAGGCTCAGAGAAGCACTATTTATGTGTTCAGTCACTGTGTAGAGATTTGCAATGTAGGATAATGATATAAAAAAGTGGTGGTGACAGGTTATTTGCCCTAAGACAGAAAGCAACAGACCATAAACCTAACTGCTTTTGTTTGCTTAAAGTGTGCTGGTGTTCTTCCATGTGAGTTTACCACCTTTCCATCTAGTACGCAGTAGTAGATGGAAAGGTAAAGCCCATATGGGAAAAGAAGGAAAGTAGAGCTAATACAGGAAAATCTGGGTCTGGACTTGGTACTTGCCAGTGTTTTCAGCAAGATGAATGCTGGGCAGTTTGTTGTCTGAGACAAGTTATGGAAGTGTAATCACAGAGCAGTTCTCAGAAGCGTTGGCTGTGCTCAGGAGGCTATTGACAGCTCTGCATAGATGGGGTTCCTGACTGGCACTCTGAGTCACATTTGTCCATCCTGTATGTCCTGGGTATAGCAGTGATCTGGGCTTACTGAGAAAGTTGTCACCCATCCAAAAAGGAGGTAGGTGCCAACCATCTCAGCTGTGCTCCACCCTGCTCCTTTGGGTCATGTTTTCTACAATGGAACATAAAATTAAGTCAATTACACAAAACCCAACCAGCCAAAGGCTTTACTATTTATATGTTAAACCCCAACATTTTTAAAACTAAGTCAGTCCAGATTGAACTGGTTTTACTGATATTTACTGCTGCTGATTGGTGTGAGCACTGAGCATTTTGCTTCAACTTACTCAAGTTATAAAATACAATAAGGAAATAACCGTGTTCTGTTATTGCAGTGGCAGTGTACTCCACAATGTCTGACTGCCATAAAATGACAGCGCTTTGCCATGGTGTCAGACAAATAGTTATAAGCATTGGCTCAGTTGGCTTCCAGAGCTGTTTCTTGGGTTAGTGGGGAACTGAAAATCAAGCAGAACATGAAGTGAAGGCATTATTAAGATGAAGCCATTTTTATTTTAAAAATGAAATACGGAAATGTTACCAATGTGCTATAGCGATCAGTGAGAAACAGGCTTTGTTTTGGTGTGTTTTTTGTTTTGGTGTGTTAGTTTAGGGTGTTTTTACTGGGGACTGGGGAGAAATGATCAAAAACTATACAGAACTTTCTCCTATCAGTCAGTGACTGGACGTGATTTAGCACAGCAATGCAGGGCCTTCTACCAGTTGTTCTTCTGATCTGCCAATACTAAACACCTTCAGAAATACATACCTTGTGCTTTGTTACACTCTCTATGCTGAAGCATACAGTCAAATTGAGTATGCTATACATGAATTAGTGTAGAGACCACAGGATTTCCTAAATTTTGTTTGTTTACATTTTATATTTATGCTTTGCTTTTTGAAAGGGGTTTGATACAAGAGTTTGTAAATCTCATTGATGTTTACAGATTAGCAACACTGTAATTCTACTTTCCTATGTTACATGCTAATGCAGCAGGTTGCAATAAACTAGCAATGCAGAGAAACTGCAGGTCTAGCTGGGCAAGGCTTTGAAAATCTTCTGGTCATTTGTGTATATGGTACTGTCTTGAAATCCTCAATTTTCAATTTCTTCCAAAGGACCCTTACTTCTTGAGAGTGTCTTTTGCTGGACATATAAAATTCTGGCCAGGCAAGTTACCCCACACTCTTTGCACATCTGCAGGCTTGTGGGCACTGTGTTTAAAGATACATCATTATTGATTTTCTTTTCTTGAGCTTCTTGTGTCATTTATCACATTTTAAAAGTCAACTTCACTTTCATGAACAGTTTATCTATGATCTCCATTCAATTACCATAGCCAGGGAAGAACAGTTCCCCTGCAGTAGTAGTACCTTTCCTACCAGAACTACTTTTCCTGAATTCTTTTGAGCCATTCCCTCTTCACCTTCTCTATGCTTTTATAGATTTTTACTGTATAGCCCAGTATATTTGCTGTAGTCTACCCCATCTTCACAAAACCCTAGTTTATATCCTCTTACAGGATACATTCCTTTGGTTATCTTTTTTTGTTCTTTGTACTTTTTCTCATGGTACAATGTTTGAGCTGGATGGAGAACAGAACTGCATACAGTATTCCAGATGTGGGCAAGTTCAGGATCCATATGGTGATGTGGTCGTGCTTTCTGTTTTGTTCAGTAGTCCATTCCTGTTAATATTTGCTGTTGTCTTGTTCAGCATTGGGTATGGAGATTATTTTTTCATAATACTGCCATAGCTGAAAGTCTGTCTTGAAAGTCAGTATCTACTTCAGATTCTTCTGAAGTCTATGAATAGTTAATCTTCTTTTTTCCTTCACATACATTACTTTGAATTTCACCTGTTATTTTATTGCTGATTACTTCACACTAGGAAATTCTACTGCAATTTTCTGTTAAATTTGGCCTACCCTGAATAATTGTGTGAACAAGCATTGTCATCTTGCTTTTCAGCTGTTCCTAGGACATCTATCAATATGTTACCGTGTAGGTCCCAATACATGCTCTCATAGGTACCTTCTGAAGGTCTTCACCATATAAACTTAAATCTGTTTTGACTTTTCCTTCCCTGTTCCAACCACTTAAGTGGCCATATGCTAGGACTACTGTTCATCCCTTGGCAGCTTGCTTGCTTTAAAAACCTACCGTTGGAGGAATTTCATCAAGAACTCTTTGGGAAGCAAAAATGCTTTGTTAATTGGATAATTTTAATAACTATATCCACTGACTGCTTCAAATGGTTTTAATAAACCTGTGGGGCAGTAACTTCTGGCTTACAACATGCATACAGACTGCCTTCCAATATATTGTATTTAGCTGTGTATTACTAACTGTGTTGTTTTCTAACTTCTGTAGCCGCTGGTGTCATCACCATAGCTTAGCCTCTGGTATAACCCCGTGAAGAATGAGCCTCAGTGTTTGTGCTCTGGTTTACGAAGCAGAGAACAGAAACAAAACTGAGAGAAGACAAAATAAAATGGCTATAAAAGAGGACAAAAAATGAAACACCGTCATATCTCAAAAGAAAAATGAGGTGGGTCAGACTTTGCTGTAAGAGAGCAGGTGCATGTTGGAAGTCCTTCAAGTGTTCTTGACCATCGCAGTTTTGTTTAAATCACATCACTGGAACAATGACAGTTGGTTCTAGCCAAATATCTTTCTGCTGGGTACTTGGGATGACTTTAGCTGTTTCTTTGTGTCCTCTTCCTCCTATTGACACATCTATGTTTTGTGAGATACAGCAGAAGTTAAAGGTCTGTCTGCGCTGCTTTCCAGTGTATGAATGGAATTCTTCTGAACGGAGTTCTTCTGACTTCCTTAAAAATCTCAGTATTCTGATAGTCTGCTTATCTTCTGCTTATCAAACATACTACATTGTGTGGTGTTCTTGCAGGCTTGTGAGTGGAGTGTTGAAGTGATGCTCTGCTTGAAGAAAACGTTTTATAAGCAACTGAGAATATACTCCAGCCAAATAACATTATCTGACATTTCTGTTACCAAACAAGGCTTTGCATTTTTCTTTTTGTGGGAATTTGAAGTTGTTAGATCTTCCTGCTTAATCTTAGTGTTCTCTTTCCCAGACGTGTGTTTTGTTAGGCAGAAGAGTGCTTTGTACTCTGTGGTCTCCTGGGGGTATCCACTATAATTTTCAGTTTATTGTAATTTGCTTTCTTTGTTGACGCTTAATTTCATTTCATCATAACTTGGCATGTTGTGAGGCTGCTGTTTCCCAAGGTCTGCAGCTCCCCTGCCCTGGTCATGTCACTTGTGATTAAGCAGTTGCAAAGCCCTTTACCCAGCTTCTTAAGGGTAAAAGTCAAAAATCAATAATGTGCCAGTCCTCCCCAAGTGCAGTAGCAGTCAGAGGTAAATGAATGATTAAACATGATGAATAACAGTGTAATGGAAGACGCAAAGTAGGGAAAAGTGCTCACTTTAGCCTAAACTCAGAGATTTATTGCTGAGTACTACAAATAATGGAATCATCAATCTTCCAAGGACTAAAAAAGGCATCCGCTGCAGCCAGTTTAAAATGCAGTGAAGGAAACCTTAGCTCCTCATCACTGCCTGTTGTGGTCCAGTTGTTCTGTTAGTAGTGAACACATGCTGCATAAGGAAATCGGTAGGTAAACTTTGTAGTCAAAATTGAGGGCTTCTGGCACAGTTGAAAGTTAAGTCTGTTTGGCAGGTAATTAAAAATAGCCAGTATCAATTACTATGAATGTATGTAAAAGGATGCCAATATTCAAATGCTTAAATGGTACCAAGTGACTGACATAGATTCATTTTATAAGATGGGGCAGAGATGGTAATTACAATTCAGGAAACAGGGGAAAGAAAGGAATATAGCGTAAAAGAGTGAAAAGAGAAGCTTGTCAAGGATAAAGCAAAGAAGATAATTTAAAAGTTAGAGCTTCTATGGGATAATGGGAATAATTATGGATGCTCAACAATACCTGGTGTTTCTAAGTTAATTCTTCACTTGGCTATTGATAAAGAAATCTAGCTAGAGACAGAACAGTTTTCCTTATCTTGCTTACCAAGGAAGAAGAAAATACACAGAAATGGAGACTGTGTCAGTCTTACTTGATTATAAAAGGCTTGTTAGCTGTTTTTAGCTGTAGCATCTCTGAGTTAGAAATGGTCCATATCTGAGAAGAAAACCTTCCAAGATAGCCCAGCTCCTGCAGGAAACTGTTGTGGATTTCAGTTGAAATCCTGTATTTTAAGAGTTTTAAATTTGCAGGCTGGCAAAGAGTAATGTCTAAGGTATCTTCAAGCCATCCCTACATACTGAAGTGTGTCTGCATTGCTAGAAGTGTGTGGGTGTGAAGAAGCTCAGAGAAGCACAGAAATCTTTTCCTGGGGCAGACATAACAGGTTGAAGTCCCTAAGGACTCTGTGGTGCAGCACAGTAGCATCTCCATAGATGGGGGCTGCAGTCACCTCTTCTTGTGAAGAAATCTCTTCTGGCAAACTGAAAACTTTTA
>NW_009915064.1:0-20450 GCF_000696875.1 Nestor notabilis | reverse complement strand
CAGCAGGAAAAATGGAGCAGTGGCCAAGCTTCTGCTTTTTCTTTCTACTTTTGAATAAACTAAAACTTGGTGTTAGGAATGGTTCTGTCTTTACTATGAGAAGTCTTGGGTAGCTTAAATTATTTTGAGTTCAGGAACTCATCATTATCTTACCTTTCAGTACCAACTTTTCTCACAGTTGCATTTGAGATGCTTAAATTCATCCTGTGGTTTTTAATGGGATGCATCATCACTGTTCTGGGTTTCATTATCACCATCACATCTCTTGTGTATGCTCTATGTGTCCTTGCTTCTTCCCTCTAAAAAATCCTTTACCTTCAGAGAAATCCCTGCTCTGAGCTATTACTCTTTTGCTCTTCTCACCTCAAGTACTTATATAGAATCTACTTACCATATATAAATGTCTTCTGGAAGATCTGTGTCTTCCCTGTGGAACTTAAGGGGTGCTGTACATTTTATTTGGTCTAGTGGTTGTGATACTTAATTCACTTTCACAGGGACGTGAGGAAGCTGGTGCAGAATGGCTTGCAACTATCTTGAATCCCTAGATCCCCTGCCCAGGGACATGTCTCAGCATTCTAGCAGCAGTCTCTTTTCTTTTATTACACATACTATTAATTTGCCATGGGGTCTGGTACTGATCTTTCAGTCCCATTAAAATCAGCTATTTTAACTTTAACCCTTTTTCCTTCTAAGAACAGAACTTGTATCCTGAGGTGTTTTCCAATTACTGTCAAGTAGTTAATCCAACCCTTTTTCTTTAACATTCTTGACTGTGCTACAGTGCAAGAAATAAAAAGCAGCTTTCTTGAAGAGCTTGCAAAAGGACTGTCAGAATTTGTATTCTACCAGTAAAGAGAAGGAAGGCAGCACAAACAAAGACTGTGAGTGATTTGATTCCTTAATCCTACTGAATAGGGTGTTATCTGTGTTTCTGGACAGTTCATTTAAGTTTGATAGGATGAGTCAGGCTGCATCATTAAATTCCTGGGTCCATTTGAAAGGGAACTGCACTGTATTTAAACTTTATTACATGCAGTCTGTTATTTCTTGTTGGTGTTCATTCTATGCCTGATTCTCATCTTTTCTGGCTTTTGCTGCCTTTTGCAGCTGTTTTAGGAGAAGGAATCTAAACACATGGATTTATTTACTGTCTTTATGGACAGTTTAGATTTATTTGATCCATCTTAATTATTCCTGTCTTCCTGCCAGTTTGGAATGTAGCTGGGGCAAATACATTCTGGCAGACACAATCTTGGGTTGACCTTTTCTCAGTCAGTGAACTAACACCCATGATACTTTTGATGTGAAACTAACAAAACCAAACAAAAACACCCCCCAAAAAAATTAGGTTTCTAAAGTTTCATAAAACACCATGTGTATCCTGCTGTACTGTATCTCATCGCTCTTCCCCCATAGGTGTGGAATTTGGAGGTGGGTGCTCTGGGACTATGGCCCATGCTGCAACTCCGGCCATCAAACTTTCTGCCTTCAGTAGTGGAATAAATTGCCAGCTGAATGTCTCTCAACCATTTTATCTTTTAACCCTTACTCATTTTAGTGACTACTGACTTACGACACCACTTTTCTTCTGAGGACACATTTGGTACATCACCGCTATGCTTCACTGCAGCAGCACAGAAGATGGGAAGGCATGGAGCTGTCAGGGGGCTATGAGCACTGTTAGGATATGGACTTTTAAGTTGGACACATGTTGAATTTCTCAAGTCTCCTGAGAGCTGTAGCTCCGTTCTGTGAGGCTTAACCTGAATGTGAAGATTCTTACAGAAAGAAGACTTCCCTAAAGCAAAAATAAGTCTTGTGATGTTGGGCCCTGCAAACACCAATGCTGCCAAGCAAGTGACATTGAAACTGGACAGAGATTCCATCTTCCTATTGTGAGGAAAGCTTTTGTGGCTCTTCTTCTCACAGGTTGCTTTTAACCTGTGTCTCTGACTCTGACTATCAGGTGTGGGGAGCTGGGGAGAGCCTCTGACACTCCACAAAGGACAGTATGCTTGTTTCTGCTGACAGCTCCATGTTGTGGGAGCATGTCTGTTATATGCTATGATGCACTGGGAGGGAGAGACACCTTTTTTACCTTTATCCTGAGTCTGCTTCCACTCCTTCTTATGCATCTGAATTTAGAGGGACACAGGTAAGTTCAGGGGAGTATTAGCTAGAAACACAGGCAGAGCTCAGCCTCCACTATCGAAGCAACGTGGTATGGTGCGTATCTGTGTTCCCACCGAGGAACATTGTGATGAAACCACTGTTTTACAGGGAGATCAGTCTCAGTACCTAGCAACTATGGTAAATAGTAGTAGTAACAGTTGGGTCCTATTAACCTTCTCTGTCATGAATAATTGCAGATCTACCATTAAGCATCTTAGAAACATGGGCATAGCTTTTCCTTGTGTTCCTTGGACATACACATTTACGATTAAGTCTTAGGAGTTGGTAAGTCAACTCACTTAATCATAGATAAACTAGACCAAACTTTGTGAAAGTTGAATTTGCTTTTTTCCCCTGTGCCCATAAAGTGTATTATGTCTTTGGCTGCAGTAAAAGTTGCTTGATAGCAACTTTTTCTTTCCTCAAGGCAAGTTCTTTCTGTGCATTCTGGGAAACAGTTATATATCATGTTAGAACCCTTACAGCTTACTTGGAAGTCTTGGCTTCATGAAATCTCAAACAACGTGGTAACCATGCCAATCATATCCTGTTCATCTTGCTCCTCTCAAAATGACTCATGGGCTCAAAACTGCTGCAAGCAAGATATTAAAATCACTCAGCAGTTGGCATGCAGGACATCCTGGAAATTTGTTATGAAGTACAAAACATATTTTCTTCCTCAAAGTCCCCTCCTGATATTCCTGTGAAAACCACAAGACACGTGATGATTTGGAAAGCAAGTTAAAATTTGTCTGTGCTGGCATTGTTTGTGTGGGAAGTTGCCACTGGATCAGCTCTGGGATCATTCTGAACAGTCTAAAGTTGTGTTTAATATGAAAGGTTTTGCTATACTCAAGAGAAAGTTCTAACAGAAAACTTGTTAGATTTCTCATTTAATAAACATTGCTGAGCAGCTCATCTGGAATAAAACTCCTGGAGCTTCTGATTGACAAGGGTTTTTTTTAATGTACTTTTCTATAGAGCAAAATGAGCATTTGATCAGTTTATGCTGTTCTGTCCTCCTAGGCAATAACATTTTATTTACTCAATAACAATTTATTTAGCTCATCTTACTAGAAGAGTCTCACTCTGTGTACTCTTTATTTCAGTTCACTATATTATTTTAGTGATTTGCATACACCTTCAAGTCCAGGAGAAGAGTCACAGTTCCAAGCTAGATGCCTTTTGCTGTTGAATGTCAACTGCACCTTCACTACTCTCCATCTCCCAGGAGCTGCTTCAGGAGTTCCTCGTGTTCAGCTGACATCTTTCAGTGCTGATCTCAGCTGCGTTAAAACCACATTGGAACAGAATTGTTTCAGAAATCCTTAATGATGACAGCACCTTTCCACAAATGCAGGTGCCATTAATCACACAGTGGACTCTATTGCAGCACCAAAGGCTGGGAGAGAGTGGCCATACATCTTCATTGTCACTTACGCGTCAGTGCACCAATATCCATGGGTTTTGCGTAGCGTGCACAGTCGGAACCTGGACCAGAAGGGGCAGACTGTTCCGAGGCGCCTTAGTTATCCTGATGGTTATTCTCAAAGTTACCTTGTCAGGTCCCTTATTTATTTTTAAAAAGGCTGTAACGGTTCTTCTTCTTTGAGCATTATTTAGTGAATGCTGAATTCATGTTGAGATTTATTTTTTATTTAATCTTCTGAAGCCTTAAGTAATTAAGAAAAATCATTTTGACATTCACCTATTGACTTTCGAGCTACTACCAAATGACTTGAAATAAATAAATCATGAAAACAGCCTGATACTTCACAGACAAAAGTGTGCATTGATGAGGAATGAAGGAGCTGATTCAGTTAAGGTAGCGGTGAATGCTGTTGGAAATGACAGGTATGTGCAAAAATGCAAGCCTGGCATATCAGACTCAACTCTAACAAATACCACTACGTTTCAAAGGGTATTTTGAAATGGATTTCTTTGCTTGCAGGTAATTACACCTTATGGCTGTTAGGCTTTTTTGTAGTATTTTATCTTCTTTCTATATTGGAAGCGCCAAAAGAGACTGTATTTTAATCAAGGCTTCAGGATGCTAAGTCCAACAGAAATGCATGAAAAAAATGCAGCTTCTGCTCTCATCTAATTTGATTACAAACAGTAAGTGTGAGGCTGGAGGATAAACAATATAGTTTGAATTATCTGCTTCCTTTATGGCTTTCCATATAAACCAGTCCCTTAACAAGGCTTCTGCTGTGTTTTCTTTCTACTTTTAAGGTAACAAGATTCCCAATTATAGAGACAGATATATCTGTATCTATGTATCTCTACAATCGGGGTATGTATACATACACCAAGAAAATAAGGAAATGGTTAATATATAAAATGAATTTGCTAAGTCAGAGTGTGGACAATAGTCTCTCATGTAGGGCTTCACAGTTGCCTCCTAAGACCAGTATATGTGCTATGTCTGCTGTTATGCCTGCTCACAGCAGCATAGCTTACAGGAGTATAAACAGATTAGTATCTTTCCTCTAAAATATCTGGCATGTATTTGCCATACAAATCCCTAGAGTGCCTGATAAATATGCAACATCAGGCTCATTTCTTTAAAGAAACATTGGCACTTACTCTGCTGCTTTGAAATACAAAGCTTTCCTTCTTAAACTGTTTAAGAAAAAGATGACCCCCAAAACTTTCCTCTTTTTTAATATTTGTTTCTTCAATACATAAACCTGGCTGGTTTGTGATCTGTCCCTCTTGTCTTGTGTTCTTTTCATTTGTTTTCTAACTGAACGTTTTTGCTACAGGACTTACCTCTTATGTGCTGGAATTCTTTAAGCTAGATTTTCACAGAATATCTTGCATATGAACTTGGGCTCATTTATCGAGCTTGTCAGGGCATTTTTCCTGCGAAAGCTCAAAACAGTCTTGTAAATGCTGTATTTTCCTCAGGCAGTGCAGTATGTGATGATGTTTGTTCCTGAGGAGGGTCACAGGACAAGCTAAGATTCACTTTTTAGTTTCACAAGATATGTACAGGATTTCAAGAGGTTTTTTAATTCCCAATTTTGCATGAGTTCGAACACATATACCCATATATAGTTACACTAAGCTGCTTCTAAAGTGGAAACTTCATTTCCAACCTGTTCTTAGATCTAGCTGTCCACCTACGTCAGGAAATAACCAGGGGCTCTAAATTCAATGTTGTACTTTGTGACCTAAATGAACAGCAGTAGTAACTGAAACAGGGGAAAAAATGGTGCAGGTGTGTAGTGGATACTCTTCCTAGTGCTAGATCAGAAAACTGTGTCCTGGCATCTTGTCCTGCTGAGAATCATTTGCATGGGGGCCCAGCAGCATACTGCTTACCAAATATAACTCTGGAATATTGCTGCATGTAGCATGATCAGTAAGAATGATTATCACCTCTTGGATATGTACTTCAATCTTCACTTGTATGATAATGCCAAGATATACAAAGAATCATAAAAGTGAGGAGATCATGAATTCTCTGATCATTTAAAATAATACCATTTAAAATAATAAATAACCCTGTCTGCTTGGTCATGCTGTTCAGTTAGGTTTGTCCAAGGAGCTTGCATAGGTAAACCCTGTTGTATTTAGTGCTTAAGTGGAAAATACAGAAAGAGAAATTCAGTGTTTTCATTGTTAGAAATGCCAATAGCCACTATTTAGTCTTTCTAAACTCATGCTAAGGAGAGCATGTTGCTGTGATGAATATATGGGGCTGCTGTAAGCATTAGGATAGCTTTTATTTTAACACCTCTCTACTGATAGATATTTAGGTAAGCACGTTCCTGCGTGCAATCCAACTTTGTGTGCTAAGCTCTACGAAACTCAGAATGAATTGCTGATTACAGCCTTGCTGCTTCAATTCAGTTATTTATTAAATGTGCCTTCCATTATGTGGGATTTACTTTTCAGGTGCTTCTTAGTTTGGAAATGAAGTGGTTGGGCCTCTTTTTCAAGCAATGGTGCAAGCAGTATTAAAGGCTTGGAATTTGCTTAGTTTTGAAGTATAATGCATATAAGTGAGGAGGAAATCTTGCATTCTATGAATTAGGTATGTAGTTCACTTAGAAAACATTTTATATTCATGCAGAATTGTGAAGAAAAACCTTTTTATAAAGGGCAAAGGTACTTGGATGGCACAGTTTTTCATATTAGATGAGTGACAATCAACTACGCAGAAACTGTGAGCTAGTGTTTCCTGAAATGCTGTAATTTAAATTAAGGTCTGACTGGAAGAATATGAGCTTACACAATGTGGGCTCTGTGTAGAATACTTTTTTTTTTTTCCATCCTAAGTTAAAGCCAAAGTTCATGGATTCAGCACACTCTTCAGTATTTGCAGTGTACCAAAAATATGGAGAATAATAAAAGGAGAACAGAGAACAGAAGAATAAGAATAGAGGAGAAAATGTGAAAGTAACTAAATATGGATAAATGTTTGTCAAGGCTTTCTGATAAGGCCTTCACTTTGACAGATAAAGATGAGAGAACATCAGGGGAAGTAGAGTTGGTGTAAGCTTCATGCTGCAAACAGACAGTGCACCAATTTTGGGTGTACTGTGAATTTATGACTTGTCTAGAAATGTGGAGCAAGTGTGTTGGAAAGATGAGATCATTTGTCAGATCCCGGAATACAGCAAGCCTGGTAGCCATCGGCTTTGCCGACCTTAGGTGACTCACATTTTGCAATGGCTTTTTGGAGTGTTGAAACCCTTCTGTTCCTGCTTGATTCTGATAGCATTCAGATCAGCATAACATCTTAGCATCTTGCACTGTGCTGTCACGTCAGTAACAGTTGCCCTTTAGATTAATTCTCTTGTTCATCATCAGTTTAGTTGGAGAAGTGGATGTGCAATACAATCCTTACCTATTTCTGTCATGTAGCTTCATATGTGTGTTTAATATTGGCTGAGTATTGGTATATACAAAAGTATCTGAAAATGAAAGCTTCAAATTATACACATTTTAATTGTGCTTAAAGAATTCGCAATGCTGTATTTAATGTCTATTGTAGCTCCATCTTTTTAACTGAGGGACTGCTGCAAAGCTATTCAAGTCACTCAGCATTTATTTTTAGAGCTGTAGGTCAGCAAGAGAACTTCTAATGCTCTGTTATAGCAGATAGTGGTATTAGGCTTCATTGTAGCTACCAACATCAATCTTGTATGCAGCTAATATTATGCCCCTAGGATAGCCATCCGTACTGTAATCCTTAGACTTTATGATAATGTGTCAGAATGGGGACAAAATATTTCAATGCTTAAATTACAGAAGGATTCGTCATCATATAAATGCAGCTGTAGAATGACCTGTAAGACTATTTTTAAATGCAGTAACTCCAGGTTGTAAAAATTAAAGAGGTTGATTATTCTCATCTTACATAATAGTGCTGCTAAACATAAACTGCAACTTCATGTAGACTGCCTCAGACCAGTGTAGTTGGACCATTTATGTGGTGTTTTATACTTCAGTAAAAGTTGGGGGAAGGAAGCATGGAGATAACAGGTTGTTTATGTCACACAGCTGACATAGCAATGGGAGAACCAGGAACTAACCTGAGTCTCAAGTAAAATCAGAAGCAGCTAGGCAACATAAGGCTTAAAAATCAGCTTCAGTTAATAGTATGTATATCTGTACTATAACCATTTGCTACAATATTTGATTGTTTCTTTCCATGAAACTGATCAAGCTACGAAGAACCTTCTGACTTCCCTTAGTTCTTCACTACTATAGTCACTGGGGCAGGCCAAATGAATATTCCTCTGTCAGACTTTAATAGTGAGAAGATAAGGAGATCAGCACATTGCAAGAGAAATATCTGCTATAAACTTCTTGAGAAGGCTTGCTATGAAATTACTGTTGTAAAAGGTCTAAGACACTCCTGCTTTGTTACACAGCCTGCTAAATAGAGAGTTTCAGTCTCTCTGCTTTGTGTTTGATAAGCAAATGTTAACACTCCCACTCTCTAGCTCTGTTTTAAAGCAAGGGGAATAACATTTCCAGATTGCATTTGTGATCATTAAGATTAGATCTGTGCACTACTGGATTATCTGGAAATATAAACTAAATTTAGATCTGTCTTCTTGCCAGATGGAACCAAGCTCATGATTTATTCGGGTGAATATGGGAGGGAAGTGATACCTGATCTAGGACAAAGTCTTTTGGGATGAAGTTAGCCCAACAACATTTTTAAACATGTCTGGGCTAGCCAAATGGCTTAAAATCAGCCCTTTTGTTGCTGTGTGATCCATTCAGGCCATCCTAAAATTCAGTACAGTTGTTTGGGTTTTTTTCTTTAAATCATGGTTCCAGCAGAATGGACTTTTCTATCATTCAGCTTGTGATTTGTACCTCTAGATTTCTCAGCCACATGCTCACTGCTGGAAATGCGTGTGGAAAATTAGAACTTGCAGAGATTGTTGAGAAGGGAAGGAGAGATGTGCTACTTGAAGAAAAAGGTTCTAGCCTAAGAAAGAAGTGTTTTCAAAAGTCAGAACAGGCCCTTGAGGTTTCTGTGATGTTGAAATTTGATCACAGGGTAAAAACTGATGAGCAGTGCTTTCTAACTTCAGATGCTGTTAGCTGTGGTGGTCTCAGTGGTTTGAAGAGAGTGTGCATGACACATCTGTGTCAGCATCCTCAAACCAGTTTGTAGTTAGGCACAAACTAGTGTAACTATGCAAGTGTTTGGGTTATCACTATTGCCTGCTATCAACTCTGCAACAGTCAAATCTGCATTAATGCTTAAGTTTTAATAAATATTTTAGTCTCTTGAGATCTCTTAGAGCAGAGGCATCAGTTTGGGACTGATGAAAGGGACTCAGTTGGAAAGCCCTTATTGTCATCTTGAGCACTTGGCTGCAACTCTTTTTCCTGTCTTGGGCTTGGTGCCTGTGATCCTGTTGTGGGTTAACCCCAGCAGTGAGCTGAGCTGCACACTGCACACTCCTCCACAGTGGGATGGGGGAGAGAATGGGAAGGGTAAAAAGGAAAAAACTTGTGGGTTGAGATAAAGGCAATTCAATAGGTAAAGCAAAAATTGTGTGCACCGGCAAAGCAAACCAAGGAATTCATTCACTGCTTCCCATTGCAGGCAGGCATCAGCCACCTCCCAGAAAGCAGGGCCCTTGTCACATGTAACAGTGATTCAGGAAGACAAACTCTGTAACTCCAGATGTCCTCCATTCCTCCTCCTTCCACCAGCTTTTTACTGCTCAAATGATGTCATAGGGTATAGAATGTCCCTTTGGTCAGTGGGGGTCAGCTGCCCCAGCTGCATGTCCTCTCTGCCCCAAGCCTTGCTGTCTGGATGGACAGTGTGAGAAGCAGAAGAGCACTACTCAGCAATAACTAAAACATCAGTGTGTTGTCAACACTTGTTTTCCTCCCCAATCTAAAACAGAGCACCATATTAGCTACTATGAAGAAAATTAACTCCATCCTGGACAAAACCAGTACAGATCATGAGGGAATCAGAGTAAACACACTACCTATTGACTGTTGTAGCAAGATCCTGAATCAAGACTCTCTATCATAAAAACACTGGTGTTTTCCTACTTGCTTTTTTTTTCCTCACAAATTGGATAGGACTTGGGTAAGTTTTAAGTACCTGAAGTTCTTTGGTTGTATCAGAATCCTAGCTATAGATGCATGTGCTCACCTATAGGTACCTTGTTTGCTATGTGGGCTTCTCCAAGAGTACAGGGCAGGTCCCTATGCTTGCTCCTCAGTAGCATTATTTGAGTGGGCATTGCCTGTAGCCCCACATTAGTAGTAGTCCTGGTATCTGAGTCAGTGACAGCTCAGAGCGTTAGTTGTCCGAGGTGTTGGTTGGCAACGCTAATGTGAAAGATCCATCTGCTGGAGTAACAAGGAGAGCTGTTAGCACAGGACAGCTGATATGTTCTGTTGCATGTGTAGAAACCATAGTAAGCAAAGCAACTGGTTACGTGTTATGTAGCCTGGAGACTTAATATGCGAAGCCCTAAAGGCCTGTGGGCTTCAAGTTGGAAACTGCTAGCCTAGCAAATAGAGCAGTGTTTTGGAGCCCACGATGTCGGTTCCTAGATGGATCACAGACTTGTTGAATTGACCTTGAGTAACTAATTTTACCTTTCTGCAGCTCAGTTTCTCAATCAATTTAACAAATATTCCATATCTAATTTGTAAAATCCTTTGAGATCTAATGATAAGAAGAAATAGTTAAGAAGTTACTGTTAAGAGAGAGTGTAAGATACGTGAAACCAGTTGAGCTAGAAGTCTAACACAATTATAACGTCTAGATTTTCATCTAGGAAAAGCCGAAGATAGTGAAGTTAAATTAAACTGCAGAATGACCTCAGCTCTGAACTGCACTGCCATATGATAATGTAGTGTCCTGAGGCAGATGTCATCTTGCTGTTCTGCAGTGTCAGCCAAGGAGCAGGCTTAGCATTTGAATTGAGAGATGAAATACAGCGGGAAATGGCTGCCCTTCGCACCTTGTACTCAGATCTGGCAGGCTGTAGTAGTATCCCTGGAATAGTTTTCCTGTTGTTTCTCTGTGCAGAATTTCTTTTAAAGTGCCTGGCTTCATCCAGGCAGTTGTGCATGGGCTTGTTCTGGATGATTGGTGTGTGCAGGTCATACACAGGCTGAAATTATGCTGAGCTGCAAAGAGGCTCAGCCCCAAAATCTTGTTATAAACTAAAATTTCTGCTCAAAAACTTGTCTCATAGAAGGAAAAAAGCCCAGTGCCAAACCAGAACAGCTCTAGAACACTGTCACAGGTTGTCCAGAGAAGCTGTGGCTGCCCCATTCCTAACAGTCTTGTTAGGCCAGGTTGGATGGGCCTTGGAGCAACCTGGTCTAGTGGCAGGGGAGTGGAACTAGAAAGAGCTTTAAGGTCCCTTCCAACCCAAACCACTGTGTGATTCTCTGAGTAATACTAACCTTAGTGATTTGAATTTCAAGTAGGTTTGCTTGGTGGGTTTTTTTGGTTTTGTTTGGTTTTGGGATTGGTTTGTTGAGGATTTTTTTTGTTTGTTTCTGTTTTGGGGGTTTTGGGTGGGTTTTTTTATTTATTTTCTTGGTTTTTGTTTTTTTGAGGCTTTGGGAATTGACTGAATTTTCAGAAAAGCTGCAAGCTACAAATTCTGGCCCTTGTCTATCTGGAGTTCAGATCCAAGGGTTTATTTTAGGCATATCTGTAGCAGTAGGACAAGAAAGGAGAATTGTCAGGTGGGGGGAGGAGCAGGAGGAGGAGTTAGCTGAAAAGAGAAGGTTCCAGCCTTAATGTTTTTGCCTTTAAAAATTGCAGCTGAATATATCAAACGAATATATCATCCAGCTCTGTGCTCTTCAGCCTGGGTTTGGCAAATTGCTGATGGAGATCTAAGAACGCTTTCAAGATGCTGCCTTTTTTTCTTTGCCCATATTATTTTTAAACAGAAGTATTTCCATATTTTGAAAGACTATTTGGGTGCTTTTGCTTTTGACTAGTTTGAATTTTAATAGACTAGATTTCTATCTAGGTTTTTTTAAAGTAAAAATGAATGTTATTTTTTGAAACAAAACCTTATTCCAATTGTTAGTGGAAAGTCTTTCATACGTAGGGCATAAAGGATATGGTGGAAGATCTGGACAAGGAGATGAAATATTACTTCTAACTTCTTATTGTTCAGTTTTAATATGGTTCAAATAATTGTTTTAAAGAAATGGAGATTTTTTTAAATGTTGAGCTATTAGTGTACATAAATTAACATGCTTTCCACTGTTGTTAGCATTTGTAGTGTTACCTCCTTCTGGAAGATGATAAAGTGCTTTAAGTTTCAAATACCTACTAATTCATGCAGCATTTAGGAGGAAGCGCTTTAAACAGGTGCTACCTAATGTAAGTAACTCATCTTGATTTTTGACTTGATGAGCCTGAGACTGGGATATTATTTGCACATATTTCTCTTTTTTTCCCCTGTCTTGGCTATTGGAAGCACCGTGTTTTGCGAGAATTTTATGCCCAAGATAGTTTTTAAAAAATAGATTTGCTCGAGGCTTTTTAGAGGTTTTGGTCATGAAACAGGGAGTGTTGAAGAGTTTCTCATTTAGCAAGCGTGGCATGAGGCTTTTGGTGAAATATTTTTTTTCTGTTCACTTAAAATACTTGTTGGTGCAACTTGATAGGCTATTTCAGTTGCTCTGGGTTGAACTGATGCAAGGCAGAAGAAAATCTGGTGTGCGGTCTTGTGTGCATTTAGAAATATGCAAACCAAATATCTGCTGGTGAGTAGGAAATCTGCCTTGGAATTAGACTGCTGTAGCCAGAGCTCTTCAGATAAAACATTCCACTTCACAAAAAATTTTGGTGGGTTTTTTTTTTTTTTTTTTTTTGGCCATTCAGCTGGAAATTACCAAGCCAGAAGTTTGTCTTGACCTACTTCTAATAAACAAAATTCACAACTTTTTAATACTGATATAAATATTGATTGGTGCTTTACCATCATTCGTACTTGAAGAACAGTAGTTACGTTTTATGGATTTACCACTGTTGTTACTAAAAGTCTGTGTGATGACTTGATAGGTACCTCCAGGAGTTTTTTCGCTGATACCACCTGGTTCTATTCAGAAAAACTGAAGAGACAAATCTGCAAAAATAGATTTTTGAGTTTAAAATCTCATTTTAGCGAATTGCTCTGTATCTGCAGTTTACATAACTTTTCGATGCACTGTAAAAACTCTTTCCAAGTAAGAGCATCCATCCTTGTCTTAAGAAATAGCCTCTTCAATTCCTGAAGAAATACATTTGGATATTGTCATGTCAGATGCACCTATTTGGCAGGAGTAGCAAACTTCTCCGGAATTATTAGTGTAATCAACCAGGAGAGAGTGATGAGGGACACCAGTAACATATAGCTAACCGAAGTACAAACCCAAAGGTTGCATTGCCAAATGTCAGAAGTGTTCGGGTAAAATTTCAGGACCTCAGGAAAGCTACATAAATTTTCAGAACTGTTTCCTGTGAGTGGTAGCCACTTCAGAAAAATCAATTCACTCCATTTGAGGTGTGTAAATGAGACTTACTACATGTAAGATATCTGACCGGTAATTTGCTGCTCACTGGTAATGCAGAAGCTTTGCAGCGATGGAAATACAGACTGTGCCTCTACTGAAGTTAGTAATCAAATTTTTCTGAATTCAGCATCAAATATAGTTTTCAAGGAATGACTGAAATCAGAAATAATAATGTATTCTAAGCCAGAAAGGACAGCTGTGATGTTTAAAAATAAATAAATAATAAAAATTATGTTTAGAGGCACCAATCAGGCTCGATTTATCCTTCACCAAATATAGCTGCAGAGGTGCTCCTACAATGATGATGAGTTAAAGGGGTTTAAAATGGCAAAAAGAGAGGATGCTGCTTGTGAATCTAGAGAAAACAACACAGAGCTAAATATCTTTCTCAAAAGAGAAATTACAATTAGAAATAATAACTCAAAGTGATGGTATCGAGTAGCAAAGGGGCTCAGTTGGACCTTGTAGTATGCTGCATATGTGAAGAAAACAGAAATAAATCACCTGAAGTGGGTACTTGTGTGATAGAAAATAAAAAGTTGAAACTAAGACAGTTGGGTTAGAAGCCCAGGATGATAGTCAGATTACAGAATTAGAATCTTTTAGCTTATGTAAAGTATGACAGAAGAATCTAATTGCACAGGACTCTGAACACGGACAGTAGCTGAAGACTTATTTTTAGTGCTTTAGACAACCCTGTAATCACTTGAAGTTGTTGAAAGATGAAGAAAAATCAGATCTATTTATACAAATGTATTAAATGAACACAAAAAATGAGAAGAGGAAGAAAAAGCGTTTCAAGGCATGTATCAGACATCATTGGGTCAGTGGCTGTAAATAATATAAACACTGTCCCATGACAGTAGTCATGACCTAGGTTTTCTTGCATGCAGGAACCTTAATTGTCACTTCCCTGTAAGAGACTGTAAACTCTGAAGGTAGGGGAGTGATGTTAAAACTCAGATGTAGATTCAACTCTCTTTTAGCTTAGTGTAAATGAACGTAAAGCATTCTTTAGAAGGGATGGGACACGTTTCTGTTTCAGTATTTTTCTCAAATTAAGCAGAAAGCATTTGGATGGCTTTAGTGTCCTTTTGACATTATATAAATAATCTCTGCCATTGGAACCTAGGCAAAAAAAATAAAATATTCTTTTTAATTAAAAAGCAACCTTTTCAAAGTATAATAATTTATATTTTAAGAATACATAATATATGCATTAAATCTTTCAAATGACTTCACATTACCTGTCCTGAGAGTACTGAAGCTACCACAGCCCTATCAAACTGCGTCACTACTTGCTGATGTATCTCTGTAGTCCCTGGAGGAAATAACCTGTGTAACCAAATGACCTTACAGAAAGTGAGTCAAGAAACCCCTAAAGTCCTTGCAGATGATCAATAAGTGAGCCATGCCAATGACTGGTAGGTGAACATGTCTCATAAAGGAACCTCTTTCTCTCTGAAGAATGAATCAGTCCTGACCCTCAAGGGACATCTACGAAGCACCTTCAAAAGATAAGCCGCAATATTAAAATTCATGACTCTGTTAAAAGGTAAAAAATGATGGACTTGTTAGAGATACTGGCTTTATAGGTATTACAATTTTCTTAACCTCTCTTCTGATTTCTGCTGTTCCCCACCTCAGTAATAAGTCTACATTTGCCGGGAGATTGATTAGTTCTTTGTTTTAACAGACCAAGCTGTGTCTCTTCTTTCTTTGTTAGCAAGCCTTCCTGTGTCAGAGATAAGAGCTGCTCCTCTTTCTATTGGCTTGATTAACACATTAGTTAAACTCAGAGCATCTTAGCTTTGGAGGTTGCTGCTTGTATTTCAAATCTGAGGAAGTGCTTGATATGCCTGAGGGTGCATCTGCTCCTTCCTGTGTGTAGCAGTTGATCTAATAACAGGTATCACATCCCACCATAAGCGTTGCACATCACTTGTGCAATTGAGGCAATCAAACAGCAAAATAACTTTGTGTGTGAGAAATGCTGGCAATTGCGTCAGTTGTTCTCCTCATATTTCTTAGAATTGTGCATTTGAAGTCCAGCTCAGAATATATAAATATTCAATTAGATCCAGGGATCTATATTATTATTAGAAGTATTTGAGGTGGCGAGGGAGAACTGCTCAACAGTAATAGTTAGAAGACCTAATGAAAAGCAGAGTTAAGTAAACAGTAAGCTGTAGCTTTTCCAATGGAGATGAAGTCCAGCTGCATCCCTTTGAACTTTGTGCTTGCAGAATATGTCTTTGTAAGTGAAAGTACTTCTGCTGTAGGTACAGCGAATTCACCTGAACCTAGAAACCACAGACCAAACCTTCATACGGCAAAGGTTTGCACGGGATAGCTGCTCCAATGTGGAGCTGTTCAGAGGCAGGACATGAAGGCAGGTGACTGTTCAGGTGCCAGGAGTGCTCTGCTCGAGACAGATGGAGATAGTGTAGTTGTGCAGGTATATCCTTGACTAACATTAAATGCACGTGGGCCACATTAAAGAACGGACGTAGTAGTGTTACATTATGGTGAGGCCTGCTGCTCTCTCCATCCTGTATCAGTTTATATATTTTTCCCCTCTAATGCTTTTAAATCAGAGCATAGCTTTTTTAGGTAGGCACAGCTTTTTTTGTCATTACGTACTTTACTATTTTCTTAGGAATTTTTTTTTTAACTAAGGGCAATGGCTTCTGACTTCTCTAGAACAAGTTTTAGTGAAAATGAATTCACATTTGGCATCACATACCAACTTATGCTGAGATGCAGCTAATCATTAGTTAATATGTTCCATTAATTATTGTCCCATTGCTCCATACCCATACGTATTTCAAGATCCATGTATCAGAAGGCAGCCTGAGCACCCTACTACAACGTGTTGAAAGCCTACAAGGGAAAATTAGACAAGAATGTACCAAAAAACCCCATCTGAATTCTTTGAGAAGAAAAATTCTTTATTGAAATAAATTAGGAAATCACAGCTGGCTTACAAGCAGATATTCTACGGGTAATTTATAAATGGGGGGAGGGGAGCCCTGCTTGTTTTCATTGCTGTTCTGTTTTATATGGGCTGTGAACAGTAATGCTTCATTGGATTTACATCCTCTGTGTAGATCTTCAGATGCATCTTTGAGCCTTGTAGTACAGTGAGTGCTCAGAACACACACATTAATTTTGTACGTGAACCTCAGGATCATTTCAAGAGTGTTTTCTTATGAATTTCTGTTTGGCTTTCCAGGAAACATTTGTTTTGAGTTTGTTGTCCAAATAGATAAGCTATCACTTTTACCAGTGCACTGGGTGTTACTTCTGTTACTGTTAAAACTTCCCTGTCATCTTTGCTGCGTCAGTATTTTGATAAGCAACTTGCATCCACTATTGTGAGTTAAGAGCACAATTCATTTGATTAATCTTAGACTAGAATTATATTGTCTTGACACATTGTAAACTCATAGTGTAACTAAATTCATACAGTATACCATACTTAATCTTCATTGTCATGCAGAAGAGTAAAACGCAATTCTTTGCTTAGCATTTGGATGAAGCAGCCAAGGAGAATTATTCCCTTCTCCTTTGCTTTTCTTGGCTGTGTTCCCCTTTCCCGTTTTCATAGTACCTCAAAACATATAAACTGTTTTCCTCCATGATATGATTACACATTTATAGAAAGTGCAGCTCAACTTCAAGAGTGGAGCAATTGCCCTTAAAATCCTATTGAGCTGGAGTCTGCGATATACAATGCATACAGTGTGAGGGGTCACGGTGTGGAGCGTGTTGTGCTGTTGATGCCTTCTTAATAGTATTACGGTTTGTTGTTGAAGCAGCATTTACACATTTTATGCAACTGAAATGCAGTTGTTCAAAGAAGTAAAACATTAAACTCTATACTGCCATGAGGGCTCTGACCAGTGTAATCAGTCCAGTGTAACTCTGGACTGGTAACTGTAATATATGATGCTGAGGCAAAGCAAAGGAGATAAGACCTGTGTTCTGTTGTTGGCTTTATTTCTAGGTCTTTAAAGAGGTCTCAGAGCACATGTGTATACATGAAAAATTATGAAAGCAGAGAGCAGAAATCAAAGTGACTAGTGGTTTGAGAGGTTTACATTTTATGAGTTACTATGAAGATAAAGATTAGCAAGTCTTAAGAAGAATTGGAAGGCATTGAATGGAGTATGTAAAAACGTGAAAGCCAGCCCTTCTCTATTTCATGTAACATGAGAACAATGTTTGAGCTCTGAAAGCACAACATATCTGGCAACAGTGACAAAGACATGCTTTGCACAGCAGGTTGCCTATCTTCTGGTTTTGGGGTGGCTTTTTAATGACTTTGGACTCTCTCTGACCGTCTTCTCCGTTCCCAGAAGTTCCTTCTCTGTAGGCTGAGGTGCTGCTCCTCCTCTTGGGCTCTGTTCTGGGGGATGTTCCCCATGAGTGTTTGTCACACCTTAACTGGCAGCTGATGTGTCGGAACTGATTCAGAGATACCAGTATGGATCCCCACCATCTGCCAGCTTCCCCTTTATGTGCAAGTCCATAGTGTAGTTGACAGTATTGTTCAGTCTCTTTTTCTGTGTTGCACTAACTTGAAAGTAAGATGGGCAGAGAAACTGTAGATTAAATTTTTTGAGGGATTTGGAGGCCTAACTGATGGTGCAGACTGATGTGTGATGGTATTTAAAGAAATGTCTGCATGTCCATGTCTCCTCATTTTAACAGGTATTGCCTGGGATTATTTTTTAAAAAACAAATTACTTGGATAAAAGGCAACATTTGTTATTTGAGGCACAGTAAAAAAACTCCAAGCTGTTCAGTGCATACTGAGAGATCTGAACAGTGAAAAAGCTCTGGTGTGGGAGTGAAAGGGAAGGATCTTGCTTTTTCAGTTTTATCTTCTGCACTCCTGACCAGTTGTGATGGTCCAGTGGAATCCTTTCCCAGGTAGTGGATGAAAGGTTTGTGTTATTTAAAAAGTAGATACCTAAAAAGTTCCTTCCCATTGCACCAGCAGACCTTGCAGCTCTCAGACCTTGTTTTACCAGTAATTTCACATGATTTTATTGCCCTAGACTTCAAATAAACCACAGTGTTTTAAATATGTCTATATCCCTCAAATTTTTGGCAACAGGAGAACTAGCTGAAATCACCAAACCTCTTTAACTTTGGAAACCATTCACCAAGTATGCAGAATAGTTGTTATCCCTCCTGTTTTGTAACAGTGCCAGAACAAGTTCTTTTGAAATGCATGAGATGGAAACCCCATTCTCTTGAAGAGGAAGCACCTTTCACTTTGCAGGGTTGTCTCAGACCAGGGGGTATATTATCCTCTTAATGCACTTGCATAACTCCCATTAACATTAATGGAAATTACATGCACTCGCTGTGAGGTGAATACACCCTTTTGTTGGAATGAGCCATCGAGTGTGACAGATTTTCCAGTGATGTTAAAATCAAATTTGTGTTGCAATACTAATGTCACTAATACTAGTTTTAGTATCTTCGTGGCTTGTAGTTTATATTAATGAAAATTCACCACATAGCTGTATATGAGGTGGTGAGTTTCTTAGAATGGAAAAATCCCATTTCCAGTGCTCTAGAAAAAATACATTTTAAACAATGAACTGCTCCATTTCGTTCTCAAATTTAAAATGTGGACCTCTGCATTGCAAACTTCGTATTTTCTTTTGGCTTGGTGATTACTGTTTGCCTTTAGAGTTTGTTGGTGGAGGTGGTGTGTTGCCGATGCAAGCTGTTGGCCTGTGGGATGGCTGCATTCCTGATTCTGTTCCTGGCCTTGCTGCTCAAAGTCTGATTGGCTCTGGGTGGCTCAGCTGCCTTCTCCAACACCAGTTCATGTCCCAGATGTGCAGAATCAGACCATCGCAGCTCACAGGTGTGTTGTAAAAACTAATTGTGAATTGTTTTATTGCGAGATGAAAGTCGCTAGTAAAAGGTCAAATATCTCAGAAAGCAATATAGCAATTTAATCAGCGTGTTAGCAAGATAGAGCTCCTGTTTTACACGCACACACAGATTCTGTTGGTGTGACACCCTGTTAGGGAGCAGTTTGTTTATTCCAGTACAGTTAGACTGTTGCAGCCCCTAGTGTGGACCTAGTTGTATGGCAGAAAGGGCTTCACTGGTGGTGTTTGTTCAAAATACTTACTTGTAGACCTCTATAGTTCTTCCTGTGAGTCTCTTCTACTCTGGCTTTTTTTCCTTAAAACTGCAGCATTTTCAGGAGCCATCTAATTTCCTCACTGTTCTACAGCTGCACAAGCATGTGTTTCGACTTGAGCAGGGAAATATTAGAATCTTCCTTCTCTAATCTGTTTCTTCCTCCTCCTCTTCCATTGATTGCTGTTCTTGCACAGGAAAGCTATATCCTGCCCATCTTCAACCACAAAAATCATTTTCACTATAGCATCATGTTGTGATAAAAATAGTGGCTTAAAGTTCTTTTTTATTTTCAGCTTGTCTTCTAATGCATATTTTAAAGATACAAATTCAAAGTAAAAACTTAGAGATCCACTGGCGTTTGTGATTTATGGCCTCCTCCATGGATAATTTGGCATTAGATGTAATAATAAGTGTTGGGAAGTTCTGAGATAACTTGTGTTGCATGTGTGACACTGTCATAGAACCACAGAATGGTTTGGGTTGGAAGGGACCTTAAAGCTCTCACAGTTCCACTCCACTGCCATGGGCAGGCATGCCTTTCACTAGAACAGGTTGCTCCAAGCCCCATCCAACCTGGCCTTGAATACTGCCAGCAATGGGGCAGCCACAGCTTCCCCGGGCCTGGGAATGCTAACAGAAAATGTTATACTCTTACATGTTTTTACATATTAATGTACCAGTGTAGTTGAAACATGTATTTTAAATGTTCTTAAGGAATCCACTGAAGATATTATATATTGAGATATTTATCCAAACACTTAAGTTCTAGGAGTAGAATGTAACGGTCCCTGCCTCGCTCAAGGAGGTAATTCCTAACGCAGATTGGGCCGGTTAATTTCAACTGCACCAGTGCAATTGGGATCTGTGTTTCCAACACACTAAGTAAGAAGCCCTCGGCTGCCCCTCCGCAGGTGTCAGGGTGCAGTCCCCACCAAGGGGCTGACCTCTTGGCTTACAAAGGCCTTGCGTACCCGGCGGGAGCTGCGGGGGGAGGCTGGCTCTGGCCGCCCCATTCCCCCTGTGCGCGCCGGAGTGAGGAGCTGCGCCCCCGCGGTGCT
>NW_009915063.1:0-12539 GCF_000696875.1 Nestor notabilis | reverse complement strand
GTTCAAACTGAAACAGGGGAAGTTTAGATTATTCTTAAGACAGAAGCTTTTCCCCATGAGGGTGCTGAGGCGCTGGCACAGGGTGCCCAGAGAAGCTGTGAATGCTCCATCCCTGGCAGTGTTCAAGGCCAGGTTGGACATGGTCTAGTGTGAGGTGTCCCTGCCCATGGTAGCAGGATTGGAACTGGATGATCTGAAGGTCCTTTCCAACCCAAACTATGCTATGTCTTTATGATTCTGTGAATAGCCCAAAGCTTATTATCTCAGCATTTAGACCTGTCTATTAAACAATAAGCTATAAACCCTAAACTCTAGCTGAAAAACTGCAAATATCAGAACCTAAATGGTTGCTGGGGCTTTAAAATTTATGACAGAATCATAGAACAGTTTGGGTTGGAAAGGACCTTAAGATCATCTAGTTCCAACCCCCTGCCATGGGCAGGGACATGACACACTAGACCAGGTTGCCCAAGGCTCTGGCTGAGGTTAGATTTTAAAACCTACGCCCTGAGCAGTAAACCATAAATCCTGACTGATAAATACCAAATCCCACAAAATTAACAAGAAAACCAGAACGCCTTAGTGAGAAAATCTCAGCGAGAAATTCTAAACAAAAAAACCTGCACAAGAAAATCTCCTGACCCTCAGTTTTTTGCAAAACAAAACAGAACCTGTGGGAGCAGGAAACAGTGAAGAGAAACCAAGGACTTTCTGCCCACAGCTTAAAATGCTTCATATGTGAGTGCAGCAGAACTGTGAGACACATCACAAACACTTTACAGTTGCTGTTTATAAGCCTGGTTTTAGCCACCGTTCAAATGTGACCATATGCAAGAAGCAGTACATGGAACCGTGCTATGCTGCTCTTGCACCGAAGCTGCCTGTCCCGGTGTGAGCAGCAGCTCCTGTGCGGCACTCACGACCGTGTGCGGTACCCGGGCCATCCAGAAGGTGGGGCAGAGTGTCCAGTGTCCTACGACGGGGAGGTAGGACGTCACCTAGACAGGATTTTAGCCAACTGACCAAATTGTGGGCATTTCTAGTCCAAGCTAAGCGCTCAGGCATGTGGTAGATGATCGTCCTCGGGGAAGCTGCAGCACAGACACCGCAGTGTTAGAAGCGTGCGTTTGTCTTACTTGGCATGAAGAACACCTACCACAGAAAGGGGCACAAGCTGCCCTCTCACCTCCCCACCTGCTCATCAGCACAGGCAAGAGAAGGAAAGCGAAGGCCTCGCAGACTCCCAGGCCACCACCCGCTTGCCCCACGCTGCCACCACAGCGCCGCGGCAGAGCCCGGCTCCATGCTCACACACAGGGGCAGGATGTTCTCGCCACCCCCAGCCCGAGCCACCTCCTCTCCAGCTCAACAGCCTCAGCACTCTCGGGCTCCTGTCATACGAGAGATGCTTCATCCCTTTGTCACCTCAGTGGCCCTTCACTGGACTCTCGCCAGTCTGTTCATGCCTCCCTTGCACTGGGGAGCCCAAGAGACCTCTTGTGCTACAGACAACAGCGGGATACTCTTCCCACCACAAAATTCCAGATTCCCTGACACATTGAAGGAGCCCCGGGTAACCTGAGTAAGCCAATGGCCCTGTAAGAACTGAAGAACGCACCAGAGATGCCAGCACAACCTTGTAGTCCCTGGAAAAGTCACCAAGACAAAAATATGGCTCCACAGGCCCCATAGTACCTCTGGGAACACTAAGGAAAAATCCCTAGAAGCAACAGCAATGCCCCCAAGAAGACAGCAGTGACGGGCCCACCTCGCAGCGCTAAGAGCATCCACTTCCTTTATCAGGTCACAGTGGTGGCACTGTACAGCTTTAGTGCACGCTGTAAATGAGCTACAGCACAGCATTCATCAAGTAGCCCTAAGAGCATTATCTGGTATCAATCAAACATGTACTGTCCATCCTGAGACATGCTGGATTGAAAAAGGTCAAAACCGCACAAAATCCCCATACACAAGCATCTGTCTCTCTACCACAGCTGTTTGAACTGATTGCTTCCAAACAGCAGTATAATCAGAATGAAGATTTCCAGGGTACCTTAAAATTCTCAGTGATCTTCATTAACAACAACTTGTAGTTCTAAAGAGAGAGGGTAATAGTATGAATTATGCTGCAGGACCAAGTGCGAGCCTACTCCATGTCACAGCATTAGAATGCATCACTGGGGCAGCATTAACAAGCTATTTCCACAGTGATTCCACTCAAAAGTTTCTCCATCTTTTTTGCATTCCATGCCAACATCACCATCAACTGTCTCAGTGCAAACTTTGCTCTTCCAGGGAAAGCACTAAGAAGTCTATCAATAAATGAAGTTCCTGCATAAGCCTTTTATAACAGAACTGCTGCAGTTTGTCCTAGCTCTTGGAGAACTTTAATAAAAGCTCTTTATAATTAAAATACTAAAATTATGTTAAAATTTAAAACACCAAGAGAAGTCTGAAAAGTTGTGCACAACAATTTCAAAGTAAAGGAAGAGAGTCAAATGATTCTAGAAGAAACAGAAGGAATTTAATTCCTACTTTGTTCTATTTATACACATTAAGAACCAAAGTTTTAAATATTTAAAGCATGAAAACAGAAGTGAACTATTATCAGTGAACAAAGACATCTTTGATAATTCATCGTTTAATAGAATGAACTTAAATTATATTTTAAAAACAATGCTGAAAACAGCACAGCTCAGCTGTAAATGTGCAATCTGACAAGTACCTGCGGTATTTCTCATGCCTTTTAATGGGTTTTGTGGTTTTTTTTCAGTGTAAGAAACTCAAGAAATAAACCCTCCTTCCATTATGGAAAAACAGCAGACAGGAAGATAGTTAAACTCATCAGCCAAGGATTTTCAAATAGCCTCTATGCTGCATAGTAGACAAATATGCAACCACCTACACAACACCCCCCAACCCCAATCTCAGAAATCATGTCTCAGTGTGCTGGATTAAATGATGACCAACTGAATTGATTCTGTCTTCTTGGCAGCACTAAATCCAATGACAGATCTCTCTGCTCTTTTTCTGAATCCACCAGCTGATAGCCAAGCATGTTTATAGCACCTCTGCAAACTTCCTGTATTTTCTTAATTTTCTGGAAGGAAAGAGCATTTCTCCAGGCCTGTGAAACACTAACTGCATCTCGAGATGTGATTTTGAAGGCTTCTTTTTTCTTTCCTGGTCCCTGTCCATGTGTGATGTTATGGATCCAGCTTTTGAGCATGGGGGTCAAACTAAGATCAGCAAATTTATACATTTCTGAGATTTCTGATAACGGATCTCTTACCAGATCTTCAAAACGTATCATTAAATAGCGATCTTTAAGGAAATGGGGTGGTTTTAGAGTAGCCGTTTCATAAATCTGAACGTGACTTCTACAAATCTCTTGCATTACTTTGTATTTGCTGTCTTCCACCTTGGTGCCATTGGTGCTCAAAACGATCCCATTGTCACGGGCTAATGCTTTGACCGATTGTTCCCGTGACTTGACGACTGCCCTGGGGTCACGGACCAAGTGAATGATCTTGAGGTTCAGGGATGGATCAGTGAGAAGGGGGTAGAGGACCTTCAAGTCAAAAAATCGAACCTCCTTGATGACAACATGGCTGTAGGTTTTACAGGCTTCCTCCACCTTGCTGAATGGGTACCGTCCACAGAGAGTCTTGCATGCCATTTCACTGGTTATGTCAGTACGCTGAAAGGAGTCACAGGCAGGAGCTGAACAGAGAGCCCGACTCACTGCCCACTGGAAAAGATCAGATAAGTTTCTTTTCCAAGGCATGTAAGCATCAAACACAGACATGTCACACAGAAAGACCGACCTGACGAGGTCCCGCACTGCCATGTGCAAGACCTTGGCACTGTTCTGGTACATTGTAACCCACACGTGCCATGCAGGCTCCATCAGGTAGAAGACACTGGGGTGCTGGCTGAAAAGTTGACCAACAAAAGAAGATCCTGACCGCCAGGAGGAGAGAATGAGGATGTGGACTTGAGATGGTTTCTCCTCCGGCTGAGTCATGATGTTACTATACCGGGCATACATGAAGAGTAAGAATCCAGCCTGAACTGTAACAAATATTATAACAATTGTGCTAGGAATCCGAATCCTTGCCATTCTCACCGAGGAAAAGCAATTAAAAAAGCTGAAAAAGAAAAGGAAAAGGAATGTGAACCATTGCTCCTATGGCACAATAATGATACACAATACAAGCTCTTGCATTAGTAAAACCTTCCTTCAGATATGCACTTATGTATTTGGCATTCTTTGCTTCCTCAATCATTGGCACTGGGAGATGATCATTTGCAGGTGACAGGTATCAGAAGCTGCAAGAAAGTAATGTGTGACAGCAAGATCACAGCTTATCGTGTGTTCGATGCTGAAGGAGTTGATGCAGCAAAACTGCTGGAGAAGTAAAAATGTACAGAATACACAAAGCCCTCGACTTGAATTCTGGTAAACACTGCTGAGGGGAAAAAACCTTTCTGCATCATTCCACTGTATTTCCATTTCTGTCTGCAAGGGCTTCTGTCCCTTCACAGAAGTAGACAGGAAAGGCAGTAACTGTGACTACTGAAATAATGAAAAAGCAGCTGACATGTCTTGGGACCGGAGTGCAGATACCCCATAACTGAATACCCTGAGTTTGCATTTAGGGAATTATCCATTTGTGAGTTACAATTAACCTGCATGTAACTCCTGGAAAATTTTAGGCATGTTGCCCACAAGTGGACTTCTGTTTTACCTGGAACTCAAAGTTCAAGCTACATGCACTCCTCATGATTGTCATACTGAAGGGTTTTGGCACCTACCCCTTTGTGCTCTCACTTTTGCAGATTCCACTTGTAAGCAGTCACTGTGTGTTAGCAGGCACAGTATTAGGAAGATAAGAATCCTCGTGCATGCAGATCGAGAGTTTTATGTATAAGCATTTGCTATTTAGCTGCATGTAGACATTTATTTATTGTTACAGTGAAGGTGTCAACATGTACCAACATACTCTATATTCTTGAGAGTAAATAATGCGAACTAGTGAATATAGATACACACTGATTTGACATAATACATACATTAAGTTCGTAGTGCTAGCTCTAGGAAACATGAAAAAGACTATTAATTAGTACCCAAAGTTGAAATAAATGGTCAATTGAAAGAGATAGTAGAAATGGGCAGATTTGGCTCCTTCCACTGCGTAAATGCTTCTTCACAATATAAAGAAATGCATTCTACATTAAATTAACACAATTTTGCTACTAAACTTTTATTTATAAGCCAAGAAAAACAGCAGAAATATAAGCTGAGTAGGAAAAAGGAGTCAATAAAAACATCCACCTTTGGTATCATGCAGTATCTCGTAAGCAGAGTATGGCAAATAAGTAAGGTATTAGCTTGCTTGCAGACACTTTTCTCCCAAAGTACTACGTCTCATTTGTAAGACACAGTCATTTAGGTTTGAAAAAGCCTTTAAGATCAAGTCCAGCCATTAACCCAGCACTAAACCATGTCCCTAAGCACCATGTCTACACATCTTTTAACCACCCCCAGGGATGGCAACTCAACCATTTCCCTGGGCAGCCTATTCCAATGCTTTATAAACTTTTGGTGAAGAAATTGTTCCTAATATCCAGACTAAACCTCCCCTGGCACAACTTGAGGCCATCTGCCCTCATCCTATCATTTGTTATTTGGGAGCAGAGACTGACTCCACCTCACTGCAACCTCCTTTCAGGTAGCTGCAGAGGTAGTAATGAGGTCTTCACTGAACCTCCTTTTCTCTAGGCTAAACAAGCCCAGTTCCCTCAGCTGCTCCTCACAGGACTTGTACTCTAGACCTTTCACCAGCTTCACTGCTCTTCTCTGGATGCAAAGATCTATATACTCCTCACATTCACTCCAGTTTATACCCACTCAGCTAAAATTGCCTCTTTATTGTTTTATGTTCCCTGCTTCACCATACAATCTGTTTCTGTAGCTTAGCAACAGCATTTAGTGATTTCTAAAACTATGTTTATCACTGAGTTTTTAGTGGTGGTGCTGCCTGCTAAGGCAAGTCCTTTTCTCCACATTCGCATCAACCTACATCCAGCTGCCCAGGACAGTGTCTCTGGAGCATCTCCCAGCTGGGAGACTCCACAACTTCCCTGGGCAGCCTCTTTGCCAGTGCTCCATCACCCACACAGTAAGAAGTGTTTCCTGATGTTCAGAGGAAACCTCCTGCGCTTCCGTTTGTGCCCATCACCTCTCGTCCTGTCACTGGGTACCACTGCAAGCAGCCTGGCTCCATTTTCTTTATGCTCTCCCTTCAGTATTTATAATCACTGGTAAGATCTCCCAGTATCAGCCACTCCTCCCAGTTTCCTAGCATTTTCAAACTTGCTGAAAGTATACTCTTGCCCATCATCCATATCGTTAGTGAAGAGAGGTCTGGATTCTGCATTGACCTCTGGGGTACACTGCTAGTTACTGGCCTTCAACTAGACTTTGTTTCACTGACCGCCAGCCTGTGGGCCTGGCCTTCAGCCAGGTTGCAGTCCACCCCCCTGTCCGCTCATCCCGCCGCCCCGCACCAGCTCCTCTACACAGTAACCTGATTGTTCTCACTTCAACAGGCTTGGTTTTTAAATAGGAAAATGGGACAAAACATAACAGACTGCTCTTAAATAACCTTATTTTTTCAGGGCCAGGTTCATAAGCAAATTTAAAGCCACAAAAAGACCAGACCTTTTTACAAGACCCAGATGTCACTATATTCACTGAAATGCCTGCTAATACATCCAGGCAGACAAGTATGGAAAAAGTAGCCCAGTCTCTCTGCGCTGGTATTAATGTCTGGGCTGCAAACAAATATGCTGCCAATTTTTGGCAGTGGGATGGGGGGGCAGGGTGCCTGTGGACCAAATACACTGCGAGTTGGCTTTTGTATTTTGCTGCACAATCAATATGATAGCTGTACTCTAACGGGAACTGAAGAATGACAGGTGTAGTCTGATACCCTGGCACTGCTCTAAACCATGAAATGTTAACTACGGAACTATTGGGCCCTTGGCCTGACGCCAAAATCTCCTGACTGACATCCCAACAAGTCCTGACTCTATACGGGACCAATGACTGTTTTTAGAACATCATACATTGCATGCTAATTTGCCCATGATAAACCTTCAAGACAATATATCAGAATACAGTAAAGTACAAAGATTAATCACAGTGACAGTCAGTGACTTCTATGAAAGGAATACTGAAGTTCCTCAGCCTGGAAGACACGCTTCCTGAACAGGCAAGCCACAACTGGCCTGGATAGAGTATCTGCATAAACACCTCCTCACGACTGCTCGAAACAGGAAAATTTGGAGACTTCAATTACATCATCACTCACGACAAAAGCTTTTTGTACAATGCATTATAAAAATGTGAAACTCTACCTCAAAATGCTGTGGCAGCAAGAGCATACAAGACTTCAACAAATTATCGTATCAACTGAAAGTAATTAATGGAAGAGAGCCTCCCCAAGGCTGTGAAAGCAAAGACGAGGCTCCAGCTGGCGGCTTAGCAGCTCCCTCAACTGTAGACAGATGGAGGTGTCTGCCTGCATCTGGGAGGTCTACTAGGAGAAAACATGTTTCCTGTGTTACTTAACATTTTCCCTAGCAATCCACTACCTACTGTTGTTGGGCAGAAGAACAGGTAGATAAACATCCAGTTTAATTCAGCATGGCTGAATTAATCCAGTTTAATTCTTCATAGATAAAATCTGCCTTGTTCAAATATGCAATATTTGCATATTACGCCACCAGAAGCATCTACGAGTCTCAACACAGTGAGGGCTATCAGCCACCCAGCAGCCAGCACTGACACTTCGACAAACAGAGGCAAGGAAAGAACCCACACAAACGCAGAAGAGTGGTTGCTTTTGCTAGTTCAAGTTTTCTTGAAACAGATCCTACACCTGAAAGACAGCCAGACAGAACTACTTCAAGTCTCTGCAAGTCAGGCATTTTCTGCACTGACTGAATCCTGCAGCTCCTCACAATCTAACCAGTTTACATAGCTTTTAGAGACCCAATGATACTTTCTAAAGAATTAATTAAGATTCATCTTATACCCTTTCAGTTAAGTTGTGATGTTTCTAAGGCATATGCACACATGTAGTCACCACACAGAAACGAGTAACTACACAACAAAATGCACCATCTGTAAGAGTATTCTCTGGGGCAGTTTCCAGTGCATGAGGCAAAACACACATCCAGTTCACTGTTTTTTCTCTGTAAACAGTACCTCTTATTTCTGCATTTCTCACATTGGGCACTATAATTCTGTTTGCAAGTAAATACCCTTTTACCATCTGCAGTTGCATTCTGCAGATAAGTCACCTTCAGCCCATGTTAAACTCACACTCCTTTAATGTGTGGCTTTATAACTCACAACAAGAGAAAGCAGCTCTTGAACACCCTGAGAATTGCCTCCTCATGAAGTTGCTGAATAGGTATATATATGTATTCATAAATCTACTGAACAGCCTGCATTATATTATCGCCTTGGCAGTGCCAGGTTAACTGCCAAGCAATGTTGGACTTGATGACTCAGTGGTCTTTTCCAAGCTAAATGATTCCATGATTCTAACTGTGAGGGAAAGCACCTTACGACACAGGCTGCTTCTCATCCTCTATTTACTCCATCACAGGGCTTACCAGAGATGCTGCGAGGCAAGCTCTTTCCGCACAGAAAGGCAACATGCCAAAAATTCTCTAGTTACAAGTCTGGGCCTTGCTTTGCATTGCCTCACCTCGTTCTCTGCCAGTGTCCTCCTCCAACAGCTCAGCGGCACAACCTGGGGATTAAGGGAGCTAAAAAGGGGATGGTTCCTACCCCTCTTCTTCCTTCTCTGCTTCACAGCAGAGCTTCCTCGTGCTGCCCCTGCCCGAGTCGAGCAGGCCTGCTGACTGAAAGGGAGCAGCACCAGGGAAGCCAGACATCCAGCATGAGTGCCCCTACAGCTGCCAACTGCCACCTCAGTGACAAAACCCTCCAGCAAGCACCTACCTCCTTGTTGGCTCACGAAATCAGACTGACCAGAAGTGGCAAGGGAGCTACAAGAGGCAGAGAAACAGACTGTGAGGGATGTCAAGCTGCAGCACAGCGCGCTCCAATGCCTTCCACATCTCTCACCTGAGACACCTGAAGTATTGCAATACTTGGTGGTACCACAGAACGTGCTTCTGTACTTAATGAATACTGCTAAGCATAAACGATTTTAATAACAGCTGCAGTGCTATTCCTCTTTCTTTTACAGTAGTATTACTTTTTTTTTGGGCAGTGGGATACTATTTCTGCAGGGAGAGCTCTGGCAAACAGCAAAATAACCGAAAAGCTCATTCTAACAAAATCTTTAGGCAGAATCATCTCTTCACAAGCCTATGCAAATGTTCAAAATGTGATCTGAAAAGCGTCTGCATAGATGGTTTAGCTGACAGTCCTGAGTCAAGCTCTGTCACTGTGCTTGTCCGCTAATGGTTACTAACGGAAACAAGATCCTGGACTAGATGAACCCTGGCTCTGACCCAGAATAACGATTCTTATATATCATGCAAAGGAAATTAATTACACAAACTGGCCAACAGAGCAATGATTTTTTTCATCACTTAAACTGGCTCTGAAAGAACGCTGAGCTGCAGAGCCACTAGCATCTGCCACTGCTAGCTGAGACTAGATCCATTACAGAAAGCTATCCAGTTTTACCAAGCAGGCTAAACACACAGCAAGTGATCGCATTCATCCCAGAGAGCTCGTTTTCTAAACAGAGCACTTTTCAGACCGAGAATAGTAGAAACAAATGGAGGAAGAAATAACTAAATTGTGCAGAGGATGATTATATAGCTCTTGCTTTCATTTTTACTCTTTTGTCACATAAGACAAGTAATGTTGGAATTGAGTAATCAAACCTTTGCGGGTCAGCACTGAAAGGAGCACAGTTGCTCAGTGAACTTCATTTCAGTACAGAATTCTACCTTAAGAGACCTAGTAAATTAACAAAAATTATAGCTAAAAAAAAACCACCCTTGCATTACACTGTTCATTTTTCTCTGAGATACTAAAACTAAAGAAAGACAGCAAGAGAGTGCCCCACATTAGAGCTGCAGAGAAACACGGGCTCGCTTTGAGCCTGGGACAAAAGGCTGGCATGAAAGACTCAGGGCAAATGGGTCTGGGTCTGTTGCTGGAAGACTGAAAAATCTGGCTAGAAGAAAGCAAAACAACTGAGAGAAGAATTACAAGTATCTTGTACCCTAAAATGACTTCTGAGCAACTGAATCTTAGCCGTCTTTGTCAAAGTCTTCTCCGGCCATTTTGTGTCTGAGAGAATTTCCAGCACACTTTCATTTAAAACAGTTTATGCAACACTTTAAAGCCAAAGTCTTTATAGGTGATACAGACAATACTTCAATTTCCACAAAATGCAAAAATGCACAGACTCATTTCCCAGATTGATCTCTACCACTGAAAAATGACAACCTAATGATGTACTGTGTTCAACCTCTTGCTCGCCAAAAATGATTTTGTCCTGTATGCTTGTCATACACTAAATGCTGACTTTCAGACCAACCATATGAGCCGGATATAAGTATCATTTGTATACTTATAATTCAGCAAAATACTGTGAAAAAATAGTAACAATAAACGGCATCATGCATTTTATAAAATTAATAGGAAAATGTTCATGCATGGTGTGATAAACAGTGCGAAGACCACCTAAAGGCCTTCTATACCTCATGGAGACATTTACTCACTGCACACTTCACGTAAGACACGACACCAATGCAACCACCACCACACTGGCTGCTATGAGCTAACATTATAAACATAGTTTGCTGCTGAAAACAGTGAAACACAGGGATGTGACAAAGCCGGTTCAAGAAGAACGCACAGCAGTATTTCTGGTAGTTCTTGATATAAATCACCCAGCTGACAAAATGTCAGGTTTTACAGCTAGAAATGACACATCTTCACAGGGCAAAAGACAACAATATGTAGATTGATCTTTGAATGAGGAAAGAAGAGTTCACTGGGTGCCTTCTATAACCATTGGTACTTCAAAAAGAGTTAGAAGTCTTTATAATAGCTGATCATTGCTAAATAGTTGAAAAAATATTAATATGCTTGTTTAATTTTTTTAATACAACAGCAAAATGGCAACAGAAAGAAGTACAAAAAGTTTACTGTCATCAGTCATTTTGAATTCTAACATTGCATTAGCATTTCAGCTGATAGTATTAACTCAGATTTTAAAACAGTTCCTGTCGTGGTTTAAGCCCAGTCAGTAACTCGGAACCACGCAGCCGCTCGCTCACTCCCCTCCTTTTTCCTTCCCCCGCTCCCGGAGGGATGGGGAGGAGAATCGAAGGAATGTAACTCCCACGGGTTGAGATAACAGCTCTCCAGTAACTAAGGTATAATACAAACCACTACTGCTACCAATAATAATGATAAGAGGAATAACAAGGGAAAAGGACACAACCGCTCACCACCCGCCGACCGATACCCAGCCCGACCCGAGCAGTGATCTGGGCCTTCCAGGTAACTCTCCCCAGTTTATATACTGGGCATGACGTGCTGTGGTATGGAATACCCCTTTGGCCAGTTTGGGTCAGGTGTCCTGCCTCTGCTTCCTCCTGGCTTCCCCTCCTCTCTGGCAGAGCATGAGACTGAGAAAGTCCTTGGTCACAGTAAATATCACTGAGCAACAACTAAAACCATCGGTGTTACCAGCGTTGTTCCCAGGCTGAAAGTCAAAAACACAGCACTGCACCAGCTACTAAGAAGGAGAAAAAATGACTGCTGTAGCTGAACCCAGGACACTTCCTTTTACAATATAGTGGGAAGAGTTGCTTCCAGGCAATCATCAGGCCTAAATACTTGGTAACACAATGAAACATACCATAGATTTCATGATGTAGGTCACCTGGTCCAACCTCCTGATCAAATCTTAGCTAACTTCAATGTTAGATTATAAGCCATTAAATTTGTTGGTGGGGGTTATATATATGTGTGTGTGTGTGTGTGTGTGTGTGTGTGTGTGTGTAATTTGAGGTTAGACCGAGTTGTCCAGCCTGCACAAACGGCAGTGTCAAAGCACAGCCCTCCCTACAACGCCTATTTCTCCAGGCAGTGCAGCTGAGGATTACAAAGTGTTTTCAGCTACTGCAGTTACCCGTGTTCAAGAAACGAGGTCTGCTCAGCTGCAGCTTTTGTTAGGAACTATTACTGGTTTTAATGACGGCAAAACCGGGGTGACAAAGAGACCCACAGTGACCGAGTGCTGTTCACACCGGAGACCTTGCCGGCACCTCACACCCTCGGAGGAGGAACGGGCTGAGGTGCGCCCTGTGCCCCACCGCGGCAACTGCTGCAGCAACGAACAACGACAAGTTCTCTGCCCGTTGTACCCCCTCACCTAGAAATAGGCTGCACGCAGCGGGAAAATGGGAGAGCATTTCCCCGAACGAGCGGGAATGTTCTCTAAAGCACCTGATTTCCCCAT
>NW_009915062.1:0-28240 GCF_000696875.1 Nestor notabilis | reverse complement strand
TATATAATTATAAAAATTAATTATAAAACATTAAGTTGAATAAGAAATTTACATTAACTGCATTTGCAAAATTGAGAGAAGGAACCCTTTATTTGCTAAAGGAAAATTGCTCTTACTAATTATATAATTTTTATTATTAAAGTAATCTTTAAAAAATTTAGATTCTGCTTACAGATATTTCAAGCCAGGAAAGTATTTTTGCTCTGCAACACGTTTAAATTATGTTACTCTTTCAGTTGGATAATGTTCAGTTCCTACTCAAAGAGGGCAAAGCCACATTAACTACCATTTCATTATTGTATTAACAACAGTTCACTTGCTGTTCCTACAGAATGAGTAAGTAAATCACTCATGCTTCAGAGACTCTTCTGCTGTTTATTGGAATAGGCGGTATTATTAAACACAGCTTTCTAAAACAAATGTAAATTTGTCCATTAGAAACCCTTACTGAGGACAATGACCAATTTTTCTTCCATTAATTAAAATGTCAGGGCTATTTATAATAAGGCATGAGTGTATAAATGAGAGAAAAAACAAACCTCAGTGAACAGGAAAATTGGTGTTAAGAGAGGTAGAAAAGAGGTGAATACTACTGTCACACAGAGAGTGGTGCATCCTGATCAGGCAGCGTCACACAGTAGGATTGGACAGAGATTGCTTACATTTTTGATGAACTTTCTTGGTGAATATTTAGGAAATACAATACCTAGGCCAAATTCTGTGATGTGTTTGATCTATAATTTGGACAGTATTGAGGTGAGAAAATGACAATTTTGCATCACCTTCTGCTCCTCTGAAGTCTGGACTAAGGAGGAATGGGAATGGCATCTGGCATAGATGAACTGAGATCCAGAGCTCTTCAGGGTGGAACTATTCAGAGAAGTTTGTTAATGACCTCTTTATTAACAAATGTCACCAGAGCTTGTGCTATGTTCTGTTTTACCCCTATCTAAGAAACTGGAATATATAGGTTTGCTATCTAAGTCACTTCTTTCTATATCAGCAGGATTTAGACTCAAAGTGGAACTAGAAAAAGATGACACTCGAAGTACTAAAACCTAGGAGAAATGCAGGACATTTCAACATTGGTTCCAGCTCCTGGCATGTTATCAAGAGGTGAAAGACCTGAACTTCTGTAGGACATGGCAAATTTAATGAGAAGGAATGGCCTCTGTTCCAGGTTCCTTTCCCCAGCAGTGGTCAGGCGTGAATATTGAGGCAAATTGTATTTAAGCTCCAAGATAAACCTAGAAGGACTTTTCTGTCTTCTGAAAATAAGCAACCAAGGGTACACTTTTGTGTGAACTAGGTTGCACTTTCAATAGCTGCACAGGGATCTATCCACATACTCAGTGATTCCTAAGTACTGAAACCGAGTGAGAATGAATGTCTTTGCAAAACCACACTGTGAGTTATGTAAAGTCCTGAGAGATGAGAAGGATCTCAAAATCATGGAGGTGATTTAGGACTTAACTCTCCAAAGCTATTTTGGTAACTAATTCCACTGATTCCATTTTGCACCCAAGCCTGAGTTTATCGTGAGTGTCTAACTTTGTGTTTATGAATGACAAAAGCAAAATCTCTCTAATGGTCTCTACCCTATAGCGAAAAATAATCTCCGATGTCCTTGAAATTTAATTAAACCTGAAAGTTTTTTAAATTTTTTGCCCATCGTATGTTGGGAAAAAAGTAGCAAAAATAAACAAACAAATCACATCAGAGATCAAATTAAATAGACTGAAGTTAACCTCTCATTTTCCTCATTGTTAAAACTGAGTCAATGCTGACGATAAGCATTTAAAAGTGGTCAGGAAAAAGCACTTCAGAATGCATTGTACAGAAAGCTGTGCATGCAAGGCACTGAATTTTTTTCAAGTTTTTTTCCCATTACTGGTTGTTTTGGTATGAAGCTGGTAGCACAGATTGCATTCTAGACCTGATGGAGTAGAAATAAAAGCTTTACAAAGACTAAAGATTAAGAAACAAAACCATGTCATAAATATAAACCTCCCTGATTTACATGTTGCCTACTGTAAAGCTAAGTCAAGAGAATCTAATGCCATTACTTTGTAAAGTACAGAAAATTACTAAATTCATAAAGGGAAATTAAAAACTAAGAAAAAATGTAGTTCTTGTTTGATGAAAATTGTTTAAAGCCAACACCTAAGCATGTTCATTATGGCACCATAACATAATACGCATAAACCTATGCAGTTGGAAAACATCTGTAGAAAGCATTTGCCAAAATCTCAGGAAATGTAATTATTTTTTAAGGATAATTCTTCTATAATAATCAGGAAACATGTATGAGAAAAACAGCAGAAGAACACTTTAATCTTGCTGTTTATTTCTTTTCTGCTTCTCATCCTAGTTTGTGACCCTTTTCCCTATGTCTTTATCAAAGGCAGATTGAGTTAGAACTACGTATCATGCAAGACTAACTTCACACACATTTAGAAGCATAAAGTTATGACTTCAATGGCAGTGGATTCTGCTACTCCAGTTCATGTCCAGTGACTTCCAGCTGCTCTTTGATTTTAGTTTTAAGATCTTCAAAAAACATAAATAGCCTAGAATTTAAGCAAGTGACAGCTTGTCTGGTTTAAAAGGAATATGTCTTGTGTGTAATCTGATTAATATAATAATAGAGATGTTTGCAAAGTCATTTGGACTATCCTACTAGCAACTAAATTGGTGAACAGCACAGGTAAGACTATCTTTGGATGAATCCCCATGGTAGGGTATGTCAGGTGATATGAACTGATAATAAGACCTTGAGAATGAAGAGTTGCTGTGCAACCCCACAAGAAAGTACCTTAGGTAGGTTGCCCAGTAGTTCACCAAGCCTCTAGGTTAAAGGAAGAAATATCCACTGTGTTAAGGACAGGGTAGAAACAGTACCATTCTCTTAATTAATAATTTAGTGATTGCAAAAAGTTTTTCTGATAAAGGTTGGAAAAAAGCTGCATAAATACACACTTTTTTTTCAACCAGCAAGCAGCTTCATGTTGGGAGAACAGGTAACAAACCCATCCAGGGATTTACTGGGGAGAAGGAGATTCAAATTTGCTCAAGAACTTGAAGAGAAGGAAACAGATCGTGTTCTCCTCACACCCCAGGAGAAGGCTGTACCTCTTGAATCCAGTGTAATCAGCATCTACTGGAGTACTAAATAAAAAAGTAGCATGGGGACTCGGTGTGCTTCCCTCTGGTTTTTGTGAGAAAGAAGTGTCACCGCCAACTGCCTGTGAAGGGAAAAGCAGGGCTCTAAATCCCATTGGGAAAAGAGTGTCTCCTTACAGCTAAAGGTTGGGTGCCGAAGACCTGAAAGAATGTGATTTAAGCATCCCTGTCCCTAATCTCAGGTGGCTTCCCACTCAAGTTGCAACACTATAAGCTTAAAATCAGGGCTGTGACATTGAAGAATTGCTCAGCCCCACATGACAAAGCTGTGACCCAGCAGGGCACAATAAAAGTTGGGACTCTCTAAGTCCTGTTAAGTTCAGTACAATTTTTTTCCCTCCCATAGATCTCTCAGGAGTAACAGAAATTAAATGTTTTAAAAATGAATGAAGTACATATGGCAACACAGCTGCTGAAAATCTGTTACCCTTTTTAATCCCCTCCCATGTCCCGGGCATACGTTTTATCATTCAAACTCAGTAAAAAGGAAAGCGCTGCAAGGAAGGCAGCTCCCTGCATTACTGGGGGTCTTTGTGGTGTTAAGGCACACAAGACAAGTCTTGCCTATAAGACTATTCAGAACTTAGGTCTCAGTGGGTTCGTCTTTAAAATAATTTATGTATTTATAATCACTAGGACAAGCAGAATTTCAGAGTTTTCACAGAGGAACTGCAAATCGTAAATAAATAAAATTGAAAAAGGAGAAGACCATGCTTCTTCTTCTCAGTGATAGTGAGCTTTTGAAACGAAAATGATATAAACTCTGGATAAGTGCTCAAACAACCTTGCAATACCACAATTTTCCACCTGCTCATGGGTACACTGTAGAACAGCCTTCAGGCCGAATTGACAGGGGTTCCAAAGCACTGTTTACTGCCTACCTTCCTTCCATAACTACTCAATGTCATAAGTCAGAGTGACTCTTATTTGGTAGCCTTGGAACACACTACTGGTTATTCACGTTTGCATGTCAGCTCCAAGGTAAGGAGAACAAGTCTGTTGATATATTAAATTCCAATTGTGATGCTGGGGAGAGAGAAAAATGCAGTTATTGAAAGAGGTGCTTCTGTGAAGGAGCAGTGATTTACACCCCCAAGTTCAGCAAATGTACTCCTTATTCAATATCTTGCTACTGTGATATTTTGTTTTTTTCTTGCAGTCTCTGATTCTCTGTTAAGATCAGAAAGCTGTGGTTGAGTGAGAGATATGAGGGAGTACTCCCTGTGAGGAAGTGGGTTCTTTATGAGCCCAAGAAGTGGTTATTTTAAGTCAACAATGAAGTATTTGTTGGTTGAAGAGAAGGTCTTTAACTAGGGTAAGCTGCTGGACCTGCAATTCATCCCAGCTAGAATGAAAAAGCTGCATCTTTGTTGGTTTTGAATCCTTTATCGAGGGCCATCACTAACTTAACTTGTGTATTATTATTATAGAATCATAGAATGGTGAGGGTTTGAAAGGACCTTAAGATCATCTAGTTCCAACCCCCCTGCTATTTGTCTGATAAGACAGGAGAAATGGCAGTGAGAATTTAACAGCATGGTCAGAAACCCTTCATCACACTGTTATGGTGATAAAGTTCAGCAGTAGCTACTCATATCTCCAAAACCAATTATTACCCACTCAGACAAGAGAGAAAATGGATTTCTGTAAGATGGTCCTATATTAGCTCATGCTATTGTACCTGACACCCAGTTACCGCTAACTCCTAGTACCCGGTGCACTTAGAAGTGTTCAGACACAATTATCAGTATCAGAGCACTCCAGTGAGCGAGGGGGGATCCTTGTTTTGTAGATCAGAGACGGAGGTGCAGGTTAGATTGAACACTAGATACACATTGCCATGAGCCTGGGCCCCTGGATTTCTCAGTTCAACCCTGATAGCAACGTGACCATGTTTCCTTCCCACAGCAAGCTCGAGAGCAATGAGGAACCTGTGGAGTCAGATCTCTTCCCTATGGGTTTGGAATATAGCTTGCTGTCCAGGGCACTTTATTTAGTCATAGCTAGCAAAATTAAAGTTCTGATTCACAAACACTGACAGTCACCTAATTTCCATTCATTTTTAATGTGAGTTTTAATTGCTTGCTTGTCTTTGAAATCTGGACTTTGTATCACAACTTAACCAGATAATTTGCTTAGGTGCTTTGGAGGAGTGCACCTCAACTACTCCTGTGTATGGCATGCTCAATAGACAGGTGACTGTGTGCCTTATTTGTCTTCTTTATCCCCCAGGAAGATGAAGTTACTCGTGACAGTCGATTCAATTTCAGTGGCTATGGGATGGGTCACTGCCTCCAAGTCAAAGATGGCACAGCAGTCAAGGCTACCCCATCCAACCCACCTCCAGCACCACCAAAGGATTCAGACTCCATCAAAAAGAAGTTTGTTGACCGTGCAAAAAGGATTGATACAATATCCCGTGCTGCTTTCCCACTCGCCTTCCTCATTTTCAACATCTTTTACTGGATTACATACAAAATTATACGGCATGAGGACATTCATAAGAAATAGGCAACTCTGGTTTGCCAGGACTTCTTAGCCAAAGTGATCCACATGTAAATAAACAGTGAAATGTCTTTCTGTCATTTGGACTAAGGGTTTCTTTCCCCTCCAGGACACTGAAGAAAAAATTAACAAAGAGGAAAAGAAGTATAGAAGGACAAGTGATTGCATGAAAAACATGCTGTGACATCAGCCAATGAGGGTTTCCCCTATGTGCTCTCAGTGTTGTTCTTCCAGATTCAACTTTGATCAGACATGTAAATGGGGCCAAATTTACCCAACTTTATCACCAAGATATTATCTTTCAAACAAAAGAGAATCAGAAAACAAACAATTCTCCTAAAACATCTACCAAGAGACTATGGTGGCTACAGAAAAGTGAGTTATAAGAGGACCAAACTTTTTCAGGATAACGTTGCCTTTCTATTTGAAACAAGTCTACTGAGCTACATTCCATGACCATGTCTGTAGTTAGTGGTTTCACCAAGGAGTCCTTTTGTGGGTTGTAAATTATTTCTACTGATAAGGGAGAGGGGAAAAAAAAAAAAAGAAAAAAAAATTTATACTTTACTATCCTTGTGGGTGTGCATTTCAATATTATCTTGCTTTACTAGAATTGCAATTTTGGGGTTGAACTTGTGTGTTGTGTGATTTATTTGATAGTTGACACTCCAAAAGCAGTGAAACTTCTCGGTTTATTTTGTTGGAAGACAGTGCACTTAATTCATTTTATTTCTGCTGATTTTGACATGCAACTTGAGGTGCCAAATTGTATTTTACCTATCTTGCTACCCTGTACCACACTACTTAGTAAGAACTTGTTTCCTCAAAGGTGTAGCTCAGTTTAGCATTGAGTTTCTATTACTGCTCTCATTGTAGCTGCAATCAATAGCTCTGTAGGTAAACACAACTTGTTTACAGACCTCTAATTTGTATCTTTACTCAAAGTGGCTATCATTTTAAATATCATTAATTAACCTAAGAATTTTAAAACTGTACTGTGATTTTCAGAACCTGTTACCTTTTGGTGCCGGATCTGCATTATTCAAATCCTTGCTACGTGTTTTAAAGTAGAAAATAAAAAAAAAAAAAAAAAAAGATGGTATTTTTGCTTACACAGAGGACAACCTGTAACATAAGATAAATCAAACATTAAAATTTTACACTTGCTGTAAAAGGGTTTATTAAAAAAAGGTATTTGTTCAATTTCAATAAAGCTAAATGTGGTACTAACATTTCTTCAGTCTCTTCTTCATTTGCAGCAGCAGGACTGTGCAGCAAAAAGAGGGTGAAAAGCAACCTTTTGCTGACCTGACTTAGCACACTAAGCTATCTATCTATCAATGCTGTTGCAGCTCCTGAGAGCGTAGAAATAGAAAATGGATGTTTCCAGGGATGATGTGTCCACCACTTCTTTGGGCAGCCTGTTCCAGAATTTTACCACCCTCACTGTAGAAATATTTTTGAAACATCCAGCCTGAATCTCCCCTCTTTTAGTTTAAAACCATTACCCCTCATCCTATTACGACAGGCCCCTGCTAAAATGTCTTTCCCCATCTTTCTTTTAAGAATTGAAAGGCCACAACAAGGTCTCCCTGGAGCTGAACAACCTCAACTCTCTCAGCCTTCTGTTATAGGAGAGGTATTTCATACCATGTTGAGGACCATATCAGAAATGTGGCTAGGACATGTATGACAGGAGGATGTGCAGAACATTTGCATTCGCTTCTCATTTTCTTCTGCTAAGAGGTACAACGGCTTTGCCAAGCCAGTATTTATGTGTGTGTCTGCATTCATGTGCCTGTGTATCTGTGTGTCAGTGTTACATCCCTCTCTACACAGCTGCCTGTAACTACCAGGCTTTTTTCCAGTCCGAGGACAAGGGAGGGAATCTAGAGATCTTGACAAATCTTATTACTAAACACCTATGTGATCTAATAATAAAAAGCCTTTGTGCATGTTGTCTCTCCATACTCTCCTCAGCTCTGTGGACTCTCCTGTTACTTACACCCATGACAGAATTGGCAACAGTCATCTTCATCTTTTTGAGACTGTGGATCCAGACTTAACTGACAGCCCTGTAAGGGTGGAAAAGTGAGAACTCAAGACAACCGTCCAAACTATTCTGCCTTGCAAAATAAGATTTTGACTCAAACTTAAATATTATAATATATATAATTTTTATAGTGTAAGATTTGCTTTTATGCCTTTTTAAAGTGGAAGGGTATTTGATTAATGGATAATGAAGTAGAGGAAAACTCCAGCGCAATCCGAGTCCCATGAGCTCCAGCACTGTGAGGATACTCAGCTGTAAACTGTGTTTCTATGGGAAGTTAGAAGACTTCATTGGTACATAAACAGTCAGAATTTTCCTTTACCAGTTCCTTGTTCCAAAAGCTCTGCTTTAAATGAAGGTATAATGGCAGGATTAATGTTAATCCTCAGTGCCCAGATGTGTTGCTAATGACTGTCAGAGCCTATGGCTCAAAGCTCTCCCGTATGACCGCAGACCACTGCAATAGGAATGCAAACCAGTTCTCAGCTGATGGATGTTTGTACCTCTCTTCTTGTGGTGAAGCCTATGTGCCTCAAGCACCCACATCACAAGTCCCTTTCCATGCTTTGCTTGGCTATTAGCATTGACTAAATAGTTTGCTAAAATACTCTGCTGATCAGATTTGAGGTATTCTGACAGTATCCACAGGAAGATTATTCCATTGATGTCTTGTATGTACATTTGGGTCCAGTCAGGGAGTAACCTGTGCACAAAATCCTTAGAGGTGTCTCTTTTCTTGAAGACAGTCAGAACTTACAGCTACACAGCAATCAGTTGTGAATCTTGAAATTATCTGACTAAATTTTGGACATAAATAATGCATGCCAATGGGCAAGACCCACCAAGCACAGCAGTTAGGAATGGCCACATGATACAGAAGAGCATGCTGGTCAGTGACCTCTGAACTGTGTCACACAAAGATGGTTTCATACCAGAGTATACTGGTATATTAGTAATACTAATCTTTTCCTCAAAGAAAGTGGCTAGCACCAGAAAGTTTTATACTGGCTGAGAAACTGCTTGCAGATAAAAAGTCATATAACAAGGATAGCAGGACTTACAGAAGGACACTACTTTCCTAAACAAATGCTCAGTAGGGTTATCGGAGAAACAAGACTCCAAAACTGGACACCTTGCACTCAGAGAAGTAGTAGAATTAAAAAGTGAATCAGCTTCATTTCAACAACACCATCACAAAAGGAAAAAGAATGGCTTACAAAGTAAGCCCTGGACAAATAGCCTTCATGAAGCAGGAGACACAGCAGGATGGAAGAAAAGAGACCCAGGATTAATTCTGAAGAGCTTCCAGATGTATGGGAAAACCTATAGGTTACAGTTCTAGATGGTAAGATAAAATGAAGCCCTAGGGCATTTTAGCTACTTGCATTTAGCTGTAAAACAATTATTATGACTTCTTTTATCAAGAAAGCTTAAAAAGCTTTAAGCATCTCTTTAAAGGATGCAGCATCAGGTCAAGCCATTGGCACCCTGTTGTTATAGGCTGGACCTGAGTACTGAATGGTTCAGTACTCAAGAAGAAAGGTTTAGCCATCTCTCACCAGGTAGATGTTGTCATGTGCTGTGATAAAGCCTAATGGATAAAAGAGACCTTTAAGAAAACCTTGTTGCTATAGGAGTAAAATAAGGAAAAAAAGTGTAATATGGGATGAGAAATCTCTTTTGGTTCCTCTTCTCTGTTTCTTTTTCTTCATGGTTTTTCAGGCAGCAGAGGCACCACTTGTGATGTGCTAAATCATTGGCGATAACTGGTATAGCAATATAGGCTTTTAGAGTCTCCAATATGAGAAACAGGCAATTCACAACTGCTGGGGGACAACTCCAGGATCCATGATGCCTGTTTTTTCTCCTGTTACAGAGGTGAAGAGTAAGGGACAATCCCATTCATCCACAGACATTGAGACTTTCTTACTCTGCTTTCCTTCTTCCCCAGCATGAGATGTTGAAAGCAATAGGAACGAGCTGATGGAAAAATAATGCTTGTCTACTTCAGGCTGAACTGCTACAGCCCTTCACCTTTGTGCAAACCTATCATTGACACTGGTGACACAGGAGCTGCTGACCAAATGTGAGGCACCACCCAGAACTTTCAGCCAAACATAGCTGATATTATTGAAAACGTTGTGAGGAATCCAGAACTAATCATTGAGATTATGGGCAAGGGCTCTTGCTGGGCTGAAGCGGTGTCTTTGGCTCAGCAACAAGATTCTGCGTCACCTGGAAGTCACATTTCATGAATTTATTCCAAAGATCTGACTCAGCACCATACTGACATTCCTATATTTAGAATATATTTCTAAATATGGAAAGAAATGACATTTGATGTGTAGGTGTAAATACCATATGCACAGCTTTCTACTACTTACTCTTTTAAAAGATTGGAACATGGCAAGGAACAAAAAACCTAAAAATTATAAGATGAGCTTTGCATTAAACAAAGAAGCATGAAAATAATTTTAATTAATGTATTCATTTTCATTATCTACAATATAGCAACTGTTGAAAACAGGTTTCTGCCAGACTTTCAAAGTAATTTATTCTAATGTTTTTTGACATAGAAGTTTGTGTCTTACAATGTTTGGAAAACCAGAAAACCAAATCCAAGGCTGCCTAGTGGAACTTCTGCCTGAGGAAATAATCTGAGCAAAGTCACGCTTTCTCAAAAAATGCTCCTTACAGATTTTACTTTAAAAATTAATCTACTCTTGTTTGACAGGAAGAGAAAAAGAAGATATTTATGCCATTTCAAGATACTTTTCCTGCTTTTGCAGGGAAAATATGAAATGTCATCATATTTAAGGCTTAGCTGTGGAACAAGAACTTCACTAGTTCCAGACAAACTCATTTAGCCAACTTACTTTCTATTCCAATGCAGTGCTCACTGAAATCAAAAGGAGAATAAATAAATAAATAAATACATACATACATACATACATACTTTGTTGACTTCAAGAGAAGTCAATTTTCCCTGGGCTGGTCCTGCACAGGGCCCTGTGCTGGGCAGAGTGGGCTTTCACCTCAGGGCAGGCTTGCAGAGCAGCCCAAGATGGTGTCTGCATTGACTGGTTCATTCTCACATCTTCCCCTGCCAGCACCCTTGAGCTGCCTCTCTCCTTTGCACCAGCCCTTGTGCTGCTCAGATCCTTCACTGCACTCTTCTGGCACCTGAGTCAGTCAAAACCAGACAATTCCTAGGCTACCGTGGGAATACGTCTTCACATGAGGGTCTTTGGCACTGATGCAAACACCAATAATACATTGGATTTAGTTTCTGTTGCTTGCATTGGCATAGCTCTTTTTCTCTTTTTGGAGTAAAAGGAAAAGAGATAAGATGTTTTTCAAGTGCCGCAGTAGTTCTCAAACTACTTCTGCAGCCACAGCTGCAACCCCATTGAGCATCTCAGGGGGTAAGATAGGCTTAATGTGCCAGTAAAGATGCCTCTGAGAAGCACTGGAACCAGATACAAAACTTGCAACATGGGCAGCTTCAGGATGTGCTGTAAGCCTAATCTGTGAGCCCTAGAGAAACTTCAGTCCCAGGTTTGGGCTCTCAGGGGGGAGGAGAGGCATCCTTGCACATGTGGTCCTTCTCCCACAACAAGCACTGGTGGTGCAACCTCTCTTCCCTGCTTTCACCTCCCTGCTTGGGAGCCATGAGATGCTGTGTAATAAGTCAAAGCTGTTTTCCAAAGGTATGTCTGGCTTGCTGTGCTCCAGGGGCCCCCTGTGGCAGGCAAAGGGGATTTGCAGTTAAGAAAAGAGAATTCTTTAGGAGCCAAGCGATAAAGATGGGATTTCCAGACATGTCCAACCACAGTCCTGACCCTGTGATGGTCAAGGGTAGCACTCTTCATCAGCTTAGGAAAAGAAAAGGAAGGTTGGAAATCTGTGAATCCTTCAACCCCTCTGTGTAATTTCACCAGGCATTGCTGGGGGATATATTCCCCCTGTGCAACCTTAGAGTCTTGTCATTTTTCCTGGGCAGTGGGAAGAGGAGCAGTGCATCCAGCTGCCATCTTCCTGGCATGGCATATGCTGTCCACCATGCCAGCAACAGGAACTCCCCCTGCAGAAAGTCAGATTCAGGTGTTATATTAAGCTGAAAAAGCTGGTTTTGAATCAGTTGTACAGCTGTTCAGATAGTAGAAAGGATTTAATATAGTTTGTCCCTGTAAAATACCAGTTTTTAGCACAAGTAAAATGTTGTAAGAATCCCCAGAATTCACTGCTTTTTTATTAATATTGCTTCACAGGGTTTCTCCATAGGAAAGATATTAATTTGGCATGATTGTTTCAGTAAGAACTTGAAGAACTGAGTGTATGCTTTTCACAAAGTTAGTTTTCCTAAATATTACTGGAGATCCTTATTTTGACTCAAGTTTCCATTCCTCCTTAGAGGATACTGAAAAGCTAATCCACTCTGAATATTTTCCCTCCCAGATTATTTCTAGTGCTTAGCATTGGAAACATCATTCATTAGGGACTGATATAGAGCAGAGCCCACTGCAGATCAGACTAACATGAAACAAGAAACCTCATCAAAGAAAAGTCAAGTCTAAAATAAGAATTTATAGAATATCTTAAGTCTTGTCTTCTTGGTGCAATCCCCCTAATAAAAATGAAGACCCTACTGCAACTTGATAGGGCACGTGCTACAAACAGGAAGAAATCATAATGTTGCATGTGGAACCACAGAGAGTCTTTAGCAGGAATTTCCAGAGGGAAAAATAGAGCAGTAGTCATTGATTCGACACTGGAGACACTACTTCCTCCTCTCTCTGCATTGTCAGGCAGAGATGTTACAAAAAGGCATGAGAGTCTGGAAATGAAGAAGTCTGCCGCTGTGTGGTTAAAGATGTCCTCTTAGCTTTTGCTTGGAGGGAAAAGGGGAGATGTGTATGGCTCCTTTTGGGGGAGATCAACAAGAATAGCATGGACAAATGTCTATGATGAACTAAACAACCTTTAGAAAAGAAGAGTGAGTGCATTTTTATTGTAATAAGCTAATGAACCCTGCCTTTGGGAAAGATGTGGGACATCATCAATGCAGCTTCTAGCAGTGGTTGCCAAAGGTGCTTTTCAGAGGAGAGGTGAAGAGCAGGGCTGCTACTGAGTATCATTAGCTTGAAAACCAACAGCTGAAAGAGCTGCCTGCTGCAGGAAAATTGGGTTCCACATCCATGTGTATTATGTTCATTCTAACAGGGCCCCGAATGCATGGTCTTTGCTTGGAAGAATATCAGAATCCTCCAGTAACCTGTGAAAGGAGCAAAGCAAAAAAAACCCAACAACCAAAAACTCAAAGCATCTTTTTCTTGACCATTTTTTCTTACAGCAGTTCAAGTAGAAACCAAGATAAACTTTTATGCTGACCTTGAATGTTAATCTGGGCCATGAAAGCTTCAATACAGGCAAGATATCAGCCTGCATCTCAGCTGTCTGCTGTTATGGCACATTTGCTTCTCACTTTGAAGCCCAGTGACTTTGTTTCCTTGAATTACCATAAAGAAAGATTTCATCACCAACACTTCTGGTGTTTTAAGTGCCTTAAGTGAGCACAATAATGAAGAATTTCCTAAAGATTATTTAGAATTTCAATCAATTTTTCCTCCCATCAGAATCTGTGTGCATAATTGTGTTTCAGAGGCTTTTTCCAAGGGACAATGGTAGACACTAAAGAGAATTTTAATGTTTCCTTTGATTTATTAAGATTAGCTCACTTTTTAATTTGCTGAAAAGAAGTGCTCCATTAAAAATCACAGTCGCATTTTACATTAGAAATCCTAAATGTGACCTATTCTATTTTTAGAGGAATTAATTCCTGTGCATATTATGACTTATTCCAGGCATCACCAAGCCTCAAAACATAAGGCCTGTTCCTGACATGTGGGGGGTTTTCTCTGGTTTTGAACAGCTGTGTTGTTATTTTAGCTATAGCTTTCTGTATTGATATCTGTGGGCAGGACTGATTTTATGACACTAAGGAAATAAAGGAGAATATTTTAGCATAAAGGAAAATTGCATATTTGCTGCTATAACACTGGAGAAAATGTCACTGGAAATTAATGATTTCTGTAAATTGAAAAGCTTGAATATCATTTGTGCACCCACATGTAGATACACACATCCCCTCCCCTCCTCCGCCTTCACTTTGCTTCTGTAAATCTGATTATGGTATTTCCTTGGTTGATGTCCCTGAACATTTCACCTGTTACCCAGTGCTTCCTAGTGTTTTAGCCCAGAACAGTATCTACCTTATTTATCTCTGACCTAGTTGTGGAAAAGCTCCAAAAGTTATCTTCAGCCTGATTAATCTAAGTCTGATCTGCTAACACGCTGCCATGGATTAAATATACATGTCATCTGAAATTGCTGAGGCACGGCTCAAACATCCTGAAAATGGTAGCACTCAGATGTACCTGCAGTGAGTTCTGCTAAGCAGGCACTCTGCCTGGTGCTCTCTGATAAGGTTTCTGGGTCAATTCTAAGGACTTTAGCAGAAAATGTGATTCTGGGTACTACCAAGGCACATCTTAAAAATTAAAATCTGAGCTGATATTAATAAATCAGAAGGAAACATGAACTAAGAGGCCTGGGAAGAGCTCTTCAACCTATCCCTGTGGCTGGTGCTGACAGAAGAGTCACAACAATGCAGAAGGATTTCAACAGCCCCATCTGCAGTTCAGAAGGGTCCTGATGGCACCAGTTTTTGGGAAAGCAACCCCAACCTCCCAGGCCTCCTGCAGAGCACAGGGAGTCCTGCCTTGCAGCAACAGACAGGTCAGGAGGCATCCACATTAAGCTATGAGCAGTTTTGGTCCTTGGAGCAGTCCATGGTGAGGCTACTTTACAAGTGGTTTAATGTTGTCATCACAGCTTGGTCAAATTGTCTGAGGTTGCCCAAGCCCTAATGTTCACACTGGTGTTTTCAAGCTGTGTTTAAATGGCTATGTGATTATACATCTGTGGCTTTTGCAGCTACGTCATGCATAACTTGTCTCTGACCACTGCAGCTTAGAGTGTTTACTAGCTGCCCTCCCAGCTTCACTAGCTGTTCTCCCTTTAGAGTGGATGGAGGAAGCGAGCCAGGTCCTCTGTAAAACAAGGCAGATGGAGGAAAACCCCACCTGCCAACACCAAACCACACACAGCATTGCTCCCCAGGTTTGCCATTCAGGTTTGGGACATTTCCTATGAGCTGGTGCAAGGGCAAGAGGGGGAATATGTTTGCAGCATTATGTGTGCAAAAAATACTGCAATTGAAAGCAAAGAAAAGAAGGTTTTGGAGAGACTTTGAAAAAAACAGAGACTTCAGGCAAGTGCTAACGATGAAAGGAGAACTGAAAAGGAGTGGAGAAAAGGCCTCCTTTTGCTCATCTCAGTGGTGCTCTGAGGAAGACAAGCAGGACTCCACCAAGGATATTGCAACCAATTGCTCTTTATAATGGAAATCACCTGGCAGATGCCCAGTATCAGCTACCCACTCAGAGGGGCATTTCTATTAATAGGACAACCAGCTGGGAGAATAGCCAAGGTTATATTAGCTCCATTACCAGCTAGCTTTAATGGGTACTGGACAGCACCTCTGATTTTTGGAAGAATAACTGCATTTCTTGTACAGTGCTTCAATGTTCCTTTGTTTTAAAAAGGTCAGCACTGTGACCCCAGGGGGAAAAACAAAGAAAAAAGAAAAGAAAAAGTTCTAGGCTGACATAATGGAAAATCAAAGTAGGAATGACCTTAAGCGATCGCATAATCTACTTCAGCCCCAAAGAGGCTGGGCTAGAAAGAGGACACTGGGTGTATATCATTGAGTGTGGAGGCTGGAAAGAGTCTGTGGGAAGGATTTGGGGAATTGTAAGAAATCACATGTTTGGTTTTGCCTCTGTAGCTCCATTTCCTGGCTAGTGCTCATGGTGAGCACTTAGGTAGTGCAGCGAGAGGAGCTTCCCCTGCACTCCCCTCAGGATCTCCTTTTGCCTCTGCTCTCTTTCCTCAGTCGAGAAGCTCTTCCTGATGCCCTGCTCTGGGACAGCAATTCAGTGAAGCAGCTAAGACGTGGAGAGAAATCAAAATGGAAAAATCAACAGAAAAACTTATAGAAAACTTTTTATCACACATAATATTTTCTCATGTATACATCCTCATGAGAAAATTTACTCTACCCAAAATTTGTAGATTCGCTAGTAACTTTTCCCATTTTTGGGGTTTTACAAAACAATTATTAAATTTTAAATCAACTGAGTCATTCAGCAAAGAAATGGTTTGTTATAGAAAGCACCATTCAGTGTTGAATGTACAGGTATTATTCCAAGTTATAAACCAGGCTCAGTTGAAGGCTTCCTGAGACCCCCATTGCTCCTGCTAATTCCTGGAGAACTATTATTTTCTAAACTACTGTGTGTTGTTTTCTAAACTACGAGGGTGGTGGCTTATTGGGTGATTTTTTTCTTTTTTAATTATACCTTTCCAATTCCGCTCACTGGGCTTCAAGGACACAGGATGTTTTTTATTATTATTATTTTCATGCATCATTGGAGCACCTAAAGAGTCTCCTACAGATTCAGAAAATCAGGTTGCCTGTAGTGAATGAATCCTTCAAAACCAGTGATATTATTAGCAATTCTGTGTCATTGAACAGATGAGCTAAATGCTAAAACTAGAAATTTCATTAAAGATTAAGAAATATCATTTCACGTTTCACCTGCTCCATTAATATCAAATATGAATTCTATCTTTCATGACACAACTGAAGTGCAGTGTAAGATTTCAGATATGCTATTATTTAATCTTGCTTTCAGAGAAAGAAAAAATGTTGAAAATCCTTGAAGAGATGTGTCTCAGTATGACAATATGTTTTGTCTGACCATTTTAAGTCACTAAAGAATATCTTGGCCCTGTGATTTTTCAATAACTCCCTTTCTTCATGCACCACTTGAAATATGTTAATGGAGACATAATTTTCAGGAAATGCCAAGCACATATTCTCTGAAAGTAAGGCCTCCAAAGACTTCTCTGGTGGAATACCCAGGAAGTGAGGTACTCAGAATCATAAAGTGCTTTTGGAAATCTCAACCTTAAATATTATGGTCAAACTACTTCTTTTATCTGGAGTTTTTCCCGGTCATTGATTTGTAATTCCCTCCTTTGCTTTTTTTCTCCCAAAGAGTAGTCTCTGAGTAGACCTTTGTCTCTTCCCCAGAGCCCAAAACCCCTGGGCACCTTGCTTCTCTGCAGTGGGAAAATTTTGAAGGACTATAGAAGCTGCCTTAACAGGAAAAGAAAAACTGTAAAAGATGCCTGTCAGATAATTTTCTAAGAAGAGTGTTCTAGCAAAAAGGCAAGTCCAGAAGGTTGTCCTATGCGTAACATGTCCTACATATCTGAGAGACAGAAGAGTAAAAAAGGACACCCAAATCTTTCCAGACAACACATCTCTTCCCCAATGTTCCTGTATTATTTTCAGCAGAGGCTTTTGGAAGCCTATCAGTAATCGAAAATTTTACTTTCCCACACAGCAGCGTATAGATCCCAGTTGTGCCCTCTGGCTGGAGGGCACATATATATGTGTTTATATGTGTGCACATATGTATGTGGATGTGTATATATGTGTTTGCCATGTCAGTTCCAGCATCCTCTAGCAGGAGCCATGAGATGCTCTACCATGATTCTCTATGTCTGCCACTTTCTGCACTTTTCCAGTGTTTCAGGCCCCTGCTTTTTCCAACAGCACATACTGGTGTCAGTGTAGGGCAGGCTATGGGACTTTGCCCAGGGGTGTGTATGAACTTCCTCCTGGGGAAAAGGGAAACCTCCTGACACCACCATGCTGGTGAAACAACTGAGTTTTTCTCAGCACCCATTTGGGGAACAAAGTAGCTGGGGTTGCTCCAGTAGTCAGCCCTTCCCTACAGGTATCCTTATCCTGGCTACGGTCAAACTGAACAGGTTTCCAGGCCATGTGCCTGTGCAAAATGTTGAGTCTCTATTTTGAGGAAAGAATGTAGTAATGAAGAAAATGGAAATGACAGTAATGAAGAAAAAGGAAAAAGCATAAAAGCATGTATTTTTACAAAGCTACAGCCCTGGGGCAGCTTTACAGAGGCTGATTCTCTGGAGTGCCAGGAGTGGCTTTTAGTCCCTACTGTGCTTTGGGGAGGGGTTTACCAACATATGTCTACATAGGACCTGCCCAGCCTTTCCCCACTCCTCCTGGCCCACGGGTGCACACCAATATGTCCCCTTTTTACTCCAAGCTTCCCTGTTCACAGAGGCTACTTCTTATTTCAGTTTTGTCTTTCCTTCATAGGGTGGGTGCAGAGATGGCTTGGCCACTGGCGATCCCCCTTCTCCCTCTCCCCAAGCCCATGCAGCCCCCAGAGGCAGGGCCAAGCTGTCCCTGAGTCCTCCCAGCTGCCTCGACTGCACAGCTTGCTGATGCCGGGGCAGTTCAGGCAGTGCTGCCAAACCTGCAGTGACAGGTCATTGGGTCCTTATGAACACTAATGTGATGTTTACTGCTTCTGCTGAAGTGCCACATGGGCTGCAAGCTGTTTCCTCTTGGCCAAGAGCTCAGAGGGAGAAAACCCCAGCTGCTTGGTGAGCAGGGAGATCTTCCCCTGCCACTGACCAAGTAGGGTAATAGCACATGTTTGCTTTTAGCTTGCAGGGATGTCCCAGCAGAGACACTTCAACTTTGTCTCAGCTCCTCACAGGAATCTTTTTCCTATAGATACTACATGAGGCAAGGGTTTAGAGAGAGAAAAGCTCTCAAACATATGCCTTGAAGTAAAAAAGCAAATAGATCCCACCTTCCTGACTTTGCACGCAGCACAGGGTTTGTCGGTCAATCCTGAATAAATATGAGCCTTCTTTTAGCAGAAAATAATCTCAGCAACCTGGCATTTGCTCCCAGTCTAATTCTCCAGGCAGACCTTAAATCCTTGTCCAAAGATTCCTGATTTTCTTGCTGCACTGCCAAAAAGATTACTGAGATTGGCAAAGGTTGGGCAACCTAAGCAGACAGAGTAGGGCAAGTGAAGCTGGGTTCCTTGCTGGCCCCAGCTTACTTTTCAACCCATTAACTGCTCAGCAATGCAAACAAGTGGAAAACAAACAGCGTTTATCAGAAAGAGGACTGCAAGCATACTTAAATTATTTGGGAAAGAGAAACCCCTCAGAGACTCCCATTTCCCTGATAGAAAGTAAGCTGAAGATTTGTAATAAAAGGTGAGCATCCTACCATGTTTTCTGCACTGAGGCTGCCATCATTCAAAAACACTAATTTGGGGTTATTCTGAAATTGTTTCACAATCCCTCACATAATCTGTCAAATTGTCCTGCAAACTTAGTGTTATCCTTCAGGCATGTATCAGCAAAAAGTTCTTATTTGATCAGTTCTGGAATCTTTTAGGACTAATAAATTTAACTGTAAAGAGGACTATGTCATTCGTTAAAGACAACTGAATTCACGTTCTGGTAGTCCAAAAAAACATAAAAACTTTTGGTTTAAAACTTTTTAATCTGCTGGTCTGGCAAAATTCATCTATAAGAAACCCTGTGAATGGGAGCAACTTAGTCAAAATGCATCTCCTAAGGACCTGGTTGATTTTCAAGTGTATAAAGTCTAACGGGGCCACCTCCTTCTTGGGCAACGTGCAGAAGTCATTTGAATAATCACAGTTTAAACCGTGATCCTCATTTAAAGCCTCTTTTTGTGCCAGGGCCTGGGTTTCTGTCCTTCTCTACTTCAGAGGTTTGAGGCTGGCAGAGATGCTTCAGGAGTGACCCTATCCTGAGAGCCTCCAGAGAAGACTTCTCCTGTCCTTCTGTTGGAGTTCGTATTGGAGTGTACAGGAAAAGTAAAAAAGCCTCTGGGGGGTGATAAATATGCAATCAGGATATGCATAGTATGTGTACAAGGCATTCATATGCAGACATTCATTTCAACTTGATACCTAATCTGACCTCCTTTTCATTCAAACAGCATCACTGGTCCATATTTTGGCGAGATACCATGTTGGAAAGAACCCAGAAAGTCACTGACACTTGCTGTTCTCTGGGAAATGGCTAGAAGGACAAATAAACACTGAAATGCTGTTGGACCATTTGGAACCACTATCAAAGAATACATTTCCATCATTAATCTAGGAGACTGAATTCTTTCCTTTACCACTTGAATCCATGTAATCCTCTGCGGATCTGGCCAAATTCAACTTTTGTAATTACATTTTCCAGAAGCAGAGTAGGCTTAAATCAATAATTAAACAAAATTAGTTAGCACTTTTGATTTACATTGTATTTTTGAATGTAGATTTACTGAAAGCAGAGATAATTTATAGACATCTCCTTCAGGAATGTTCAGCCTAAACTATAATTCAAATGAACTTGAAAAAAAAAATTACTTCCAGAAGTTGAATCAATATGTCATGAATTGACATACTGCATTAAGCAGGGAAAATAAAATTGCATAGAGCAATTAGACATCCTAGACTACAAGGTGACTGCTGTGTTCTCTGAACCTCAACATTTGCAGCTTAATGAATGCTGAAGAACAGATCTGGGTAACTCAGTGGTCTGCCTTTATTTTCTGAAACAAAAAAGTATCCTTACTTTGTATCCGTGAAGTCTAAGTCTGAGCTGCTTTGAGGGACTTTATTTAAAAAATACAACAGTTCCACTCCAAAGAAATATTGAAGTTTTGTGGGTTAGGAAGTGTTTTTTTCTGTTTACAAAGGATGATTTGTTTGGGCTTTTTTAATTCAGAGAGAGTTACTTCATAGTAGTTAGATTTAGTGAGCTTAGTAAAGTAGTGGCACAGACTTCTCAAATTTTTCATGTAGTTGTATCTTACTGAAATCTGGCACTTAGCTATGCCTGAAGAAATAAGATCATGACTTGTCTAATTGATCAGCAGTGTTCAGACTTGATCTGTCATAATCATAGTCAGGGACAGGTAAATGGCATATGCTCTTAAATCATTCTCTTTCTTACACCTGGGATAAAATCCGAGGTATGCACTGTAGTGCACATATGATCTAGCTTTAATTTACTTGACAGGCATGATTATAACAATGCACTGAAACTTACGTCCTATTATCTTCAAGCTGTTGAAGTCATCTGAGACCCTGATTGCCTGGAAAATGGCATGGAGATGAAGTTTATGTTGTTATACTTACACTGCTGTTGTTACTGTTATTGAATCATTTGAACTCACTATTACTATTCAATTAGCTAGATTAAGCCTGGCCAGATATGCCATCATATGCAGCAATTACATCTGTGTCTGCAATGTAGACATAAACTTTGTAAGTTCAGGGGTAGTAATCCGTGATGACTTTTTCCTTTAAATGATTTGCACATTGCTGTCTTCTTGGTCTGGTGGTGACTGCCCTTCTAGACTTGCCACTCTGGGCAAGCCCAAGCCCTAGCTATGAACACAGTGGGAATTTTACTCCTTATTTCTACCCTTTTACTAAGCGGCAATCAAATTTTGCTAAAGCCCGGTGGTAAACGATGACTTCGAAGTCCACCTGCCACAGAGGGTGCCTGAATGTGTATAGGTGGGAGGGAGAAATGCTGATGAGGATCCACTAGAATAGAAATCTGAGGGTAGGAGCTGATTTCTGTAAAAAGACTGTTTGGCTCAGTGAACCATGGTCCTGATGGAAAAGAGCAATGTTATTTTAGAAAGCAGCAGCAAAGGGTGAGGAAAGAGGTGGCTGGAGATATCTGAAAGCTGTCAGGGGTGTTAGGGTGTCACTGGGGGCTTGAACAAATTCTCATTAACTGTGTACACCCTATGAACTAGAGTAGTGGATGCAAGGAAGATTTAGGCCCACATTTAGCCTTCAAGTCCTGCCTTTGTGTTTAGGTTTCAGTTCTTATAGGGATTTAAAAAATACATTTAAAATAAACAGAAGAGTCCTGTACTATATGCACTTTGGATCACAGAGACAACCTAAATGCTAGTAACTTTCTAAATTTTGAGTGATTGAATTATCACCCTTATAACACCCTTTTAATATAGTTAGTGAATGTAATTAGATTGCAGAAGCTGGCTTCAAACATCATCAGAACTGCATCACAAGTAGAGATGCTCAGCTTAATGACCACTAATTGCATATCTCTCTATGTCAGCTAGATGTGCTTAATTCAGACTGTCTCGCTATTACCAGCTGTTGACCCAATCAGTTTTCTGAGAGGTAGCTCTGATGTTCTGCTACTGACAGAAAAAGTAGTAGTGTTAATACATTATTGCTGTCAACAACAGGAAAATGTGACAAGAGACAAATGAAGGGCACAAGACAAAAAGGCAGTTGGGGGAAGAGGAGAGGTAGAAGCCAGATTCCTCTTGCTGACCCTCATCGTGTGCCTGCTTTCATTCTTAAGGATGTTTGATCAAGTACTTGAACATCAACTTGAACGTCTAGAAGACAAGAGTGGAATGAGGACCACCAGTGAGAGCTACCTTCTCCCATCAAGGCACATTTGAACTTGACATGCATGAAGCACGCCAGGCTAAGAAGGTGGGCCAGTTCCCATGGCTGATCAGCTCCATCACACTATCTGCTAAGATCAAGGTGAACATCTTCTGCAAGCACCATCTGTGATGAAGAAACTTGTCACTAGCACCTGGGTGCATTGCATATAAGCCACAGAAAAACCAGGGAGCCAAGCAGGCTCCAACCCAAGTACTAGTAGACTCCCCATTCATTTCCATGCCTATAGAGAGTGCTAACTCTTTTACAGAGGATACTTGTAGTTACATCTTCTCACTCATCTCTACAACCTGCACATAAGCAAGCAGACAAGAGATCTCGCAGGATCTGAATCACAGTAGAAGAAACTTTCCTAGCTTATCTACTGGATATATTTTATTCAGTAGCTTTATCCAGTAGTTCTTGTTCTAAGAATGCTATGAACCATCACTTTTGAGCTCACTGGCTTACTGCATTCGAATGTTTTGCTAAAGTACATGTTTAAAATACCTTACAAAGTGTTAATTTCAGATGTTACGCATACTTTTAACAACTGTTGGCTGGGCAACTGGCAAGCATCTTGGCCTCAGACAGAGGTGTCACTGGGACTAAACAGGTAACTGAGATTACTGTAAAGTAGGTAAGGCTTAGGAGTGTAAGGCTTTATTTCTCCTACTGCCAGTGGAATAAGCAATTTTTTCTCTCATTGAAGGCTCTTACAAAATGTACCACTTGGAGAGTGAATAATAAAAAAAGACCCATCCCAGTTCCTATTCAACAAAGAGGAAAGCACTTTAAGTAAGCATCTGCTGTTCTCCGTAAACCTTTGACCACATGACATCCCAGGTAAAGAGTCAGTCGGTGCAGACAGCCTCTTGGATTCAAGGCTTGTACAGGACACTACAGGGTTCCAGAAAGGGCTGTTAATAGTAAGCTAGTGTGGGTAGCAGCCTTACTGTAGGCAGGAAGGACATGTGGTATCCCAGATTAGGATTTTTCTAGTACCAGCAAGAAAGATGCTTTTCAACAGGCTTAAACCCAATGCCTTAGCTATTCACAACTCTTCCTCTTCCCAGGTAAACTACACAAAGATGGAGAGAAGATGGAGCGAAGAAGAGTAAAGTTAGGGAGACTGACATTATATAGAGACGTTGTGTTACCATCAAACCATGCATTATTTACCCAAGGTGTTTGTAGTTAAGGCTGCATTTCAAAGAAAGGCAAATACTTTTAGGAATGAAAATACACAGCTGGTGCTTGTAAATAGCCCTAAGTCTACCCTGCAGTGACACCTTGAGGGAGAAACATTAAAAATAAATAACCAGAACATGCATTTCAAATCAATGATAAAGACACAGGAACTGCCAGTCTACCTGGACAGACAGCTGCCTGGTTTCCTCGAGCAACTCATGACCATGTGGGGCTTTATAGCACCACACCTGACAAACAGCTTTCTGTTAGTCTGAACCATCTCTCAACTTCTCCTGTATACATCCCATACTTCTACAGTCTGATTTCCCTTTCCCTTTTATTTCTTCTCCAGAGGAGATACTGCAAGTATCTTGTGATTTTCAAAAAATGCTTTGGATCAATGCTCTGTTTTGACATACTTCTGCATCTGAAGATTATCTTCCACAAGAAACCTGTCATTTTTCAGAAGCAGCAACCTTTTACTCCTTTTGTCATTACTCCTTTTGTCATTAGAGGAAATTGCTCAGGTTCCTGGAGAGCAACGAAAGGCATAAGGGCGACTTGGAGGCAACATCCCAATGGGAGTCTGGTCTGGGAGATTTGAGCTGTGGGGTCAGTCTGCTGTTACAGCTGCAGGGGGCTGATCGGCTTCTGCCCCTCACCTCACCAGCCTTTTATTTTGCAAGTTTATCTGTTGCACACTAAAGGCTGGTTGTAAGTACAAGCCATTACAAGGGTTTTTCTCTGGCCATGACCCAGGAATGGCACTGGAGATGTGTCCCTGGAAATGGTCCCTGTTTAGGGCTGTGTGGCTTCATCCCTGCTGAGCACAGAGGCAGACATTTGGGGAAACATGTTCTGTGGAGCTGTTTTAGCAAACTATGGTGACCAACCACCTCTGGTGTCTGAAGGACACTCAGTTATGAGGAAGAGCAGCTGCAAATGGCCACTGCTCCTTACAAAAGGTGTTCATACAGAAATGAATACTGGCATCAGACCATAGGTGTGAGATGTAACTCTGTGCTGTGCAGTCAAATAGCAGGTCTATACTCTTAAGCACTTTGTAATTCCTCCAGCGGGGCTTTGGTTCAGTGTTTCAGAGACCAGGTAATGCAGCAGGGTTTGTGTAGCTTGCAGCCTTCGTGTTTTGCAAGTAAACTCAGTCACTTTGAGTTCAGCTGGGGGGAAAAGGGAGCTCTTTTGTAATGTTGCTGCCATGCACAAAGCAAGAGATAACACTGTGTGCTTTTGCTAGAAGGATAAAGGGCACACACACCAAAAAAAATGTACATTAGTTGTTACGTGCTCTGACATATGAATATGAATTAATTTTAATTTCTAATCAGTATGTTTAATTTGTAAAGCCTTAGAAAACACAACTGATGTCATTTCAGAAGGGCACATGCTAAGAAAACTAAACTTTTTGAGTACAAAATTCATTTTAACCCTGCCTGTGGAGCTGCTCCTAACCTTCATAATTAAACTATCTCAAATGTCAAAAAAAAATAATCTTAAAATACAATTAAAGTGAAGGTTTTTAAGTTCAGACAAATAATACAGTCAGTACATTGTTTACTGCTGCGCATATGAAATTCGACATATTAAATTACCTTCAGGCAGACGGTGTCACCACAGCAGTCAAGCAGTCATACGTGTCCTGTATGTGCTGGCACTGGGGGAATAGGAAATATTTTTCTACTCACTGCAGCATTACTTTAAATTGAAATGAACCTACAGGGAAAAAAAAAAAAGAAAAAGAAGAAAAAAAGAAGTCAATCAATTCTTGCTTAGCACTTACAAAACATAACAAATGACTCTGTAAGGGGTTAATCAATAATTACAGACCGTTATGGGATTCAGTAGGTCAACAGGTTGCTGACAGCCTTCCCTAGGAAATCCCACAGATGTGGAACATGAACACCAGACACTGTCCCTGCCTTTCGCAAGCCACTGGTCAGCTAATCAGCCCACTGGAATGACTTAGAGGATGGCATTTTATCTCACCTCAAATTACCCATGTCTGCGCACCACTGATGCACAGGCTTCCTCCACCAGAGGCAGCTCACATAGAACCAGGTTTATTAGGTATGAATGTGACTATGTTGTTTCCAAGGCTGCCTTGGGAAACAGATACACCACTTCAGCGTGGTGTGCAGCCTGGACCCCATTTGCCAAACCCAAGCTCACCACACAAGACGCCAGCTGGGGTATGCAGGTGCATGGTCCCTACAGCTGGGCAAAGCATCACAAACACAACTAACCCTGATTCGGCTTGCCTGGGAGGCAGCTAGAGTTATTAAACCTGGCCATATGTGTCTACCTGGATGGAAATTAGTGGTACAAAACTCATTGTAAGATATGATGGAAGAGGAGGTGATATTTCTTTAAAAACATCTCCAAGAAAGTCAATTTTACGTATTCACAGCCATTCCCTCATACATTTTGTTCACCCATTCTCTCATATCACATACTCAGGATCACCAAGATGTCTGCGAGCCCTCCATTTGTCTCTATGGCTCCTCTTGAGGGCCACACAAAATTACATTTTGGACATCTGTTAGGAATCATCAGCTCTTATTGACCAGTCCCTAGTCTGAGAATCATGTTGACTTCAGGTCTCTAATTCTTTGCCCAGGTTGCTACCCACTGCTTGTTTTTACTTGTTTGGAAAAGATGTCTACCTTCCTTATGGGCTAATGGGAGAAGTGCTATATGTTACATGTGGTCTGTTGCAATGCTGGTGCTACCCTCCTGTTGTTAGGATGCAGGGTCTGCTGGAGAGTTGACTGGGCTGGGATCTTCTCATAATGCAGTTCTTGGTGTGGTATAACAAACCTTGCCTCAATTTTAGTGGTGGAAAAGGTATCTTTTGGGGTGAGTATTTATGAATTTGACCTTTGACCCTTTGTTCTACTGGTTCTTCTGGTGCTCAATCACATGCACTCACTTCCCTTAGTACTTTGTTCCTACAAATCTTCATGTTTCTGTTACAAATCTCCCCAACCACTGGGCTCCCCCAGGTTCCAGGCAGACTGCCTAGCTGAGATGAGCTACAATGCATTCACAGAGCTGTATACATGGCTCCTGTTTTGCCTAAATGATCCAGGCAACACTATCTGATGGTAATGGCAGCAAGTGATGACCTTTGCTACCTGCTACCTGCTCTTTGGCAGATGTTGCAGAGAAGTGCTTTGTACTGAAAGTATTTTCTACACCACAAGCTATGCTGAGCCTTCACAATGGGTGTCTCTGTAGAGCAACTGCTACGTCCCCTCTGAACAATGCAGCCTGTGAGCCTTGATCGCTGTGACTGGGAACCTGCAAAGCCTTGCAGCCAGCTGCACGCCAACTGCCTCTGCACATAACCAGGGTGGGTCTTTTTCCTTCATTTGTCTGAGGTTAGGTCTCAGTGACTTCCTTGGGTTAAGTGCCAATGAAGCTCTTCATCATGAGGAAGATGGCTGAATGAAGCCTAGAATATGTTTTGGTTTGGAAAAAGGAAAGAGAGGAAAGATATGTTTCTTTATCACCATATATTTCCATCCAATCTGCTTTTATGCACATGCATGGTAGCCTATAAGCTCCATAAAGCTTTAACATCTGTGGTGCCTACAGCACTGCAACACAGCCTTAGAGAACTGACAATTTTCATTATTGTGCAACTCAACTGTATTTTATTACCAGATGAATGGAGTTCCAGCCTCCGGTAACTATCATTTACAGTTTTCCTTTGAGTAAAGACTGCTGGGTAGGCCTTTTTAGAAGGGGTGAAAACCAGCTTTGAGTTGTACAAATTGCAATGAATAACAGCTAGCTCTTTGTATACCAGTCTGTGCCGCAGGGAAGATGGATATTATAAATGTTCTGTGATTCCATTTCGTCCTTTTTCCCCACCACTGCACCCTCTCCAGTAATGGTGTTAAACAATGCATATGTAATTTTGTTGGTTTACTCTATGGTTTTGCTTCTAACACTGGACTGGGACTGTGTTTCCCTCCCTACCCTGAAATTCACAGTCGAGGATATAGAAATTCTATCATTTGTTCCTGCAGCATCTGAAGAATTAGAAAATACTGTCTGGAGCACACACCGCTTTTTCATCAGCACCACTTGACAGAATCAGATGGTCAGACACTGTCATGCCATCTGTAGTAAGCCCTGCAGGTGGATGGGCCATGCCAAGAGATTTTGTTTGACAGCCTTTATTCATCAGATGAGTTTGCGGGAAGCTCATTACCAAATGATGAACCTTCCTGTTTCTGGTTAATTATCAACTTCACAGTCTGTTGGGTGAGATCAGCTCTCTTACAAGAGACTAACAGTTCTGTAAAAAGGACTTTGGTTTTTGCTTGGGCTTTTAGTGCACCATTTAAAGGTGAACCAGCATTTCAGAAACTTTAATCACAATCGTCTTTCAGTCCTCTATATAGCTATCTTCACTAAAAGAAAAGACAGCAAGAAAAGTTTGTAAAAAATAGATAAATAGATGTAGAGTGTGCTGGTCAGCTTTGATAAATTCTTTGGTTTTGTTTTAGCACATTCACAATGTCAAGATGAAAGGCCAAGCCTTCTCCTGTAACTCCACAGACATCAGAGCAGTTGCACAGAGAAGTTCTTGGCCAGAATAATTTATAATTCTTTTCTCTCTTTTCTATGTGAATATAATTATATAAATATAACATAAATATAAAAAATCGGTTTAAAAAAAAGTGTATGATCAGTTAAAAGTTGTGCAGTTTATTTTAGGAGTTTACACCTTTCAGGCCAGACACTCTTTTCTGTGTTTCATAGAATCACAGAATCATAGAAT